>NC_051176.1:271651848-271779348 GCF_013339695.2 Rhipicephalus sanguineus | reverse complement strand
CAAAGAGGTAGAGAGAGAAATAAACATTATTAGGAACAGACACAATCCTTTGCAGGTAGGCAGCCTTCTTAGTCCAGAAAACCGTGGACGCTGATCATCTCCCTGGTGAGGCAGATCAAGTAACGGGGCAAACTTGAAAGCTGGGCTTCTCAACGTGCTCGAGTCAACTGCCTTGTTTAAAGCCGCCACGATCGCTGCAGGCTACCATATGATAAGCCAAGTGAAGCAGACTAATGGGAGACTAAAGTGGGAATCTCTTTTAGCTGTCCTGGCTAGGCACAACTAAAATACTGGACACTTCTGCACACTCATCAAGTCACAGCAGCTTGAATATGGAGCAGTGGCGATGCTATTCGTTTTCAAAGAAAGAAACTGAGTTTCCTGAAAAAGGAGAGCGTTTGATCGGGCTATAAAACGTTTGCTGGTTCCCGCCCATATTTGCTTCGCGGATTACTTAAATTTCAGGCCAGGCAGAACAAAATACAATCATGACAAATTGCTGTCATGTTATAGAGCCCCTGCTGAGCGAAAGCCTCCTCTGCAATGCTCGAGCGCAAGACGCACAAGCGAGGAATAGGCAGCACGCACCGCAGGTAGCCTACAGTGCGTGGTCATGACACACGGGGGACAGTCGTCACAGCAGAATCGTAGGACAAATTTTATTCCAAAATTACGTTAGTCCTACGTTCAAGTAAAACTTTGCCTGACTTGTTAGTTTCCCAGTCTGCAGCCGACAACAGCCACTGTCGAAACCGGGGGGGGGGGGGGGGGGGGAGGCTCCGCCTCCCCAACATTTCTCAGTGGGGGGGCTAGCGCCCCCCTTGCCCCCCCGGTAGATACGCCTATGACGCTGGTTCCTGCTGAACTCTAAATTATGCCTATCTGATCAGACCGCTGCACAATTTTGGACCTTTCAGGAAAGCATCCGACTACACGCTTACACGAATCCTGCAGTCCGGCTGATGTCCATCTTGGAGTCTACGACGGCCGCTGTCGCTGTTGACCTTAACTGCGATGGTGTTTCAATATCCCTGCTGTGCTGTTGCGGCCACTGCTGCTTAGTTCTTTTAATGCAACCGCGTATTGCGCTCACTTTGCAAATACAGAAGAAAAGTTCAGAGGGCAACCTCTGGTACTTAATAAAGATCTGATGGGCGAGAGTTTTAATGAAAAGTTTCAGTGGATCATGACGGCGTGTAGCACAGCGCGCGAACATAGGAAAAAAAGGCAGAATATAAAAATAACACTGTGAAAGACCGCTCTCAAAAAAGTTTTCATGACGGCGCGCTGTACTATGCGACGTCACGACCCAAAACCAACTCGTCCAAGCTTCTACTCTTTCAGTGGATCTCATCCCTAATTAGCATCGAAGGAAATGATAAGCTGATGCTATTGCACGCGAAGCGCGGACATGTGTCCGAAAAGTAAGAGCTTCAAATATTTATCAGAACTACAAGGATATAATACACGATCACATTAAGGCGATCCACAAGACTGTGTGATCTACACACTTGCTCGAGAAGAAGCGACAATATTGTGTCACATTAGAACCGACTCCACGTAACATGCACGCCGGCTTGGTTATTCAGGACTGGGCGATGCGCTTCCTCGCTTTGTGCCTTCTGCGGTGACGTCGGCGACATTAAGCATTTTATTTCGCTCTGCCCGCAGTTCGACAGGGAACGAGAAGCGATGACCTGCAGTCTGCAAATGGGGTGGACTTAAGGACATTTGAGGCAATCAGGAGGAGAGTGCAACGACTGCTGATAGCCTTCCTGCGAGGTACAAGACTGTTTAACACCTGGTGACACACCCTTACAACTCATGAGATGGTCAGGCGCAACAATTGCCGGCTATAGACGTCCGACTCTGGAGTTTCGCAAGACGCGTCGCGCGCACCAGTCGGAGCGAGAAGGAAGGGATTGAGTAGTACAAAGTCCTACCACTTTGCAAAGTTTGCTGTGGAACCAGGTGCAACCAGCGATTGCGA
The DNA here is from genome assembly GCF_013339695.2 of Rhipicephalus sanguineus. Lineage (NCBI taxonomy): Eukaryota > Metazoa > Arthropoda > Arachnida > Ixodida > Ixodidae > Rhipicephalus > Rhipicephalus sanguineus. Next base: position 271,777,358 of record NC_051176.1, on the reverse strand, counting down.
AACAGTGATTTAACTTAATGTTGCGCGTGTTTTGCGCATTTAGCATTCGGAAAGAGAGCTATGAATTTCACTCCGCTAATCGGACGCGCCACCGAACCGCCATCAAGAGCTTAATGGATCACTCGCGAGAACTACCAGAACGATGGCGAAAACAGAAGCACACGCGACAGCTCCGTGCGCTACGAATAAACGCCGCAATCGACATTACTGTTGCGTTTGCGTTCTGAATTGCCATGGACGTAAAGGACTGAATAACAGCGTTCAGTTTTATCGATTTCCATAGCTGTCGTATGAAGCAGAAAGGCGAGACCGCTGGGTACGGGCCGTTTGAACGTGTTGGGTAAGCGTATTACTCGCATTCTCCACAGCCGGTGGCATGAGAAAGTGTCATAATGTGGCTCTGTTGTTATTGTTTTGCGTATCCCTGAAGGAGACCAGTGGCAACCTTGACTATGAAGCTCAGCAGAGTCTTTGACCGCGGTGCGCGCCGTGTAACATGGATTGAGCAGCTGGAGGCAGACTCAGCACACGCGCAATAAACACCACGCACACCGCGACCTCCTATAATCTGAATTGGTCGTCACCACACAGCATCGCGCGCACGTACGTTTTGAAGCTCAATGTTCCTGTTTTAGCTAGGGATGCTGCTAACGCGTGCGTCATACAAGTAAATCGCAAAATGTTGGTCATCACCCTCTTCATGTTTGTTTTGCCTTCGGTTGTACCCCACGAAAACGGACACGCACGTATCCCCATTTCCAGTACATACAAACAGAAAACAACCGTCGAGAGAGCATTCGAAGATGCGTAATAAAACAGTCCAACGCACAGGAAGCGAGAGCTGAAGGGAGAATGCAAGTGAAAAGGAGAAAATCGCCGGGGCCATTCGTCCCTGATAAAGCGAGCTTTGCACCACTGATCGTAAAATACATTGCTAACTAAATTGATCCTGTATGTACACGTCATCACTTTGACATTATGTATATATCCAAATTTAACACATTTAGGTGCTAGTGAACAGACGTCGGAGGGCTTGCCTTGAACTCGATGTCGTGCGATGCTCGCTTGTACTTGTGAGTTAACTGAAAATAATAACTGAAACTTCTTTTGCATTGATTAGCTCCCTACGTTTCTGAAGCGTGGATGGGCGGAAGAAGCTTTCCAGGTTTTCAGGAAACCGTGCCTCGACACAAACGAAGGAGGGGGGTCTATTGTGGCCTATACACATTCGCTTGCGGACGGCTCTCTTTGCACTACCCAGTTAGCGCCGTGGCTGCGATGAGGGCGCTGGTGGCGGTTTTTTTCGCAGCGCCACCTGGGAAGAGTCTGACGTGTATGTATGCCAGGCTAACCGCGCCAGCTGCAACACCACCACCACATATCATCGAAGGTCATGCCGGTGCCCGTGATTCGTGGCTCAGTAGGTAGAGCGCCGATTTCGGAAAGGCAGATTCCTGGTTCGATTCAGCGTTCTACTAATTGTTAAGACTTTACTCTGCTTGATTTAATTACGCAGTTACCGACGACGGGTGTTTCATGACCAGATTCGATTACATCTAGCAGAAGGCAACATTGTGCTTGCAACGCGATATAAGAGAATTTATGCGAGTGCCTGAGCGTAACCTACTTGCTTCTACCGAAAAAGAAATTGTAGGCTTGGAAGAATGATTTGTGCGTAAAGTTTTCACATCGCCCGTCTAAGAGACAACCTTGCGGTGTTTCGTCCGCTTGACTGGCACGTCTGGCTGTGCGTAAAGTTTTCACATCGCCCGTCTAAGAGACAACCTTGCGGTGTTTCGTCCGCTTGACTGGCACGTCTGGCAACAACCCTCTGACCAGAGAGTAACCGGGTTCCGTGGTTCACTTGCTTTCTGTCTTTCTTGCCTAAAAATAAATCTTCGTAAGCTTCCTTGGCAGCGCGCAGGATACAGAGTTAGCCCACGCGTATGCCAGCGCAGAGTGGCGATTAATTTAAGGGTGCAAAGTAGTCGGGGAGCGCTAATGTTGCTCGAGCAATGGCGCACTCCACTGTTAGGCGACTGGCACCGAGGAGGCGTGCCTGGCCAGCGTAGAGCTTGTACGCTGACCTCGTTCCTCTCTGTGGCGTGCTCCTCCCGTGGCTTCCTTTAGGTCTTGCCGGCGGTGCCGTATTTCCCGCTTTGATATAAGGCAGGCGTGCCAGGGAACACGTCGATGACAAAACTTGCTAGCGTCCGTCGTTCGGTTTTGTTTTTCACGGCCGTCTCCGGCAGCTCACCGCTCAACTTGGACCACGAAACAGAGAAACAATTTTCGCGTTTTACGACTCCTCCGGGCGATTTACTCCCTGTGTTTTTCCCTGCGTTGGAAGCGCTTCCCTTTCTGTGTTGAGCTTTCAGAGTTGACTGGCGGAAAACAAAGAGCGAGAAAGAAAATGCGGTCAGAAGCCGGGAGAGGGGGTGGCTGCGGAGGACGGGGAATACCCTGATGGCGCCGCAATTAGGTTCACTCTGGCCAAACAAACATAGCGCTCCTCCAGTTGTGCGCCACTGCTCGCTCGTAAACGAGGCGGCGGTTTGTTTTTTGTCGAAAAGAAAGAAAAAGGACACGCATCGGATGCGGGCCCTTTGGCTCACTTTGCGCGGTCCGACCCGATACTCTTTCCACTTATAACCGACAGGCTCCTCTGGTACGCTGTCTACTGTGGACCGCCAGTGCTTCATATCGGGCAGGCCTGTTCCCCATAACTCCTGCTAGCGTACGGGACACCGAGTAATTTATTTTAATGATGGCTCACGCTGTGCGAGAGGCCTGTCATAGAAGCATAGTGGCGTCAAGCCATTAATGTAGGCAAATTCACTGCGCACACTCAGTAGTTACTACAATCAAGGTCTCCGAGTTCTGCATGACGATGCGTTCACCGTCAAATCCAGGAGGCTATGCTCCAACATTTTTCGGCACAAGAGACAAGAGAGAGGAGCAGCCGCATAAGATCCCGTATTTTGGCTAAATTAACTGCGACGTTGAACGGAGTCCTAATCCAGATGCGCCAAGAAATATGGGGAACATTACTGGAATCCTAACATCCTTAGCGTAGGATTCTCTACATATTGTCCTTTTTTTTTTATCGTATATGCGTACAGTGCCTGACCAACCAGCTTTGGTGACGAAACAGACGGGACGCTTGCAGGACCGATGAGCAGCCACGAGAAGGAACATAAGGGAAACACGGGCTGAATTCTTAGAACTTTTCTTTCATAAGTGCCCATTGTCACTGGCCGACAACATCTGCTAATAATATGATCGGCATCAGGATTCCCTTCAGGATTTGCTCCTGCGAACAATGCTATCTCAAAAACACTTTTGCGAATATGGTTCGAAAACCTTGACATTAATCCAAAATTCAGATACCGCTTACGGTGAAAATAAACTTCGCGATTTATTCATTCATTCATTTTTCCTTTCTCGCATTCTATATTTCATTAATTCGATGTATGTTTTGTCGCTTCCGTGGGCACCAGGATTGTATCAAAACGCCGTCGTTAACATCGATGCACCTTTCTTCGACAATAGCATCAGACACTCTGGTGAGCGATCGAGGAAATAAGAAAACTTGCAAAGGAAGCACGGCCTCGTCAGACACTAGACATCAGGCGTTAGACGCGCAACCAATTACAAGTTGCCTGGAACTAACATGGAACTAACTATTTTTCTTCTTCCATGTGATCAACAGTACTTTTTGATGGATATCGTAGTGTTCATGTACACACGTTCTGTCTGTAACCTTGGGGCAAGCTTTACAACGCTTTTCGTTCGCAAGCAGTGTACCAATGGCCGGCAGCCTTTGCTAATGTTACTTCCATCACCATGATTTGTTGGCATATGTTCGTAAAACAGGTCTACGATAACACCCCCCCCCCCTAAATGGCCTCTAAGCCACTCCGAGCTCAAAAACGAGAAAGTGGTTTCCGTCTTGCCTTCACCGACCTGCCTACAAGCTCCATCTCACCCTCGCCACTTATTTCGTCAGAAAACACGTGGGCAAGGTCAGCACTAAGCGTTGGGCCTATCAAGATTTCGCGCTGTTCGGCAATACACTGTTCTCTCCGATTGCGCAGTCGAAAACGCGCAAAACGAAGTGAAATCAGTTCATCGCGCGCAATACTCATGCAAGACAAAAAAAAAAGAAAAAAAAAAGAACGGGCGTGCGTGCGACTGCGTGGAAAAGCATGGTAAGAGATAATTCACTACCGATATCCCTCGTATATAGACCAATCCAGAGCTTGTACCCTCGTGACGTCACGTGAACAGACTGCTGGCGTCACGAATTGTGCCGAAAGGACGGGAAACGCCAGGAGAGGATAACGCGCTCGTTCTTTGTATCTTCGGAGGTCGTTTAGTAGTCCTTTAATACGGGCCCAGTGCGCTTTTCAGCAGGCTTGAAGCGTTTTTCAGCAGAGAAGTGGCAAGCAACAGTACAACCTCCAGATGCGTGTTATTATATTCAACAGCAGGTCAGGTGTAGTGGGGGTAGTTATTTCGTGCCAGTAAAAACAATGGTACATGCGGCCACTCGCGTGAGCATGCCCGCGCATGACAGCCCCAGAGGTCGGCACTTATTTCACAAGCTTTCACAACAACAGCACAGGTTACAGAGATCATGGTCGGGCATGCGGAAAGGCAAACTGAACAATAGCATCCTGACCAGGCGTCATCGAGAAACGCGAATAACATAGGGGCCTGAAGCAATGCACGTGCCTTTCTGTTATTCTTTTGTTTTGTTTTTTTTCCAAGGAAGGTATAGTGGTAAATTGAAAGCAAAGAAGCGCGAAAACAGCTGAACTTGCAACACGTGCAAGAAAAGACGTCGCTTGAAATGTAGCAACTATTGTTATCCGCTCAAGTTGCAAAACCTTTTCTTTATGCGTGCTCGAGTCGACACATATTCGACAGTAAAATAGTAACATTTCGGGTGTTGTGATAATTAAGTGGCACGGGTGACGCATTAAAAACCTCTTAGAATTTTGAACTGTGTTCGATCAGTAGGCAATTGAAGTGGCATTCGTTAGCCTTAATGTTGTGGTGAGACTATTAACTCTCCTTCAAGAATCGGTTCCCCTGCTCTCTTCTATCAAGTCTGGCAAACTAGATCACGTAGCTCTGAGTTTCTCTTCTCTTATAAAATGAGGAGTTAAGAATGAGTCCCATACTTGCTCTGCTAGCAAGCCAGGCGATGCACCAGGCTATAGCATCTCCGGGGATATAATTAAAAAATGCTATGTATGTATGTATGTATGTATGTATGTATGTATGTATGTATGTATGTATGTATGTATGTATGTATGTATGTATGTATGTATGTATGTATGTATGTATGTATGTATGTATGTGCACACGCATGCATGCATGCATGCTTAGTCAACTGGCACCTATCGCTCTTTCATTTCGCGCCGCATTTCTTTACTCCTTTATTAGGTGGCACATTTTATCCTTTTCTTCGCGTTCAAGTGTAGGTCATGTTTTCAATACGGTGACTAGTATTAGCCAAGCGCTGGCACCTGTTTTCTGCCTGTGCTCATAGGTGTGCGCAGGGTTCCCCTTCAGGGGGGAGGGGGGCGAAGGTTCATCGCGGCGCCCCCCCCCCCTCTCTATTAAGGCAATGTATGGAGCAGGTACTACTCAGGTTGTTAAAGTTTGTAGGTTTTTAGACGATTTCTTAGTTTTTGCTGATTGTTCTGATGACGTTTTCGCGCCTGTGACTTCGGGTATCTGAAACACCTTCAAAGGTGAGTTGTGCCCTCTTGAGTTGACGTATGAGCTGCCCAGTAATTATTTTTTTTTTTGTTTCCTGGACCTAAGGTTATGCCTTTCAAATGACCACGCTTGTTGGCTTTTTGAACTAAGGAGCCACTCTTACCCTATACCTCTACGCACTCGAAGCTCGTTAAACGGTGTATCATTAAATCATGTCTCCTCAATAGCCTCAAGAAATTGTGCCTGCCTGTTATGTGAAACAGCTTTTCAGCACAGGTCGATCGCCTTTCCTATGCGAGAATACCCCTTGACCATCATCTCCGCCATTGCAGAACAGCTGCTCAAGAGCGCAAAACGTGAAGATGCTGCGTCCCCACATGACCAGTGTTGTCAGGCGTCCTTTCTTTGTGATCCCGTATATTCACGATGTGTCGCATCGACTAAAGAAAATTGGCAAGCGTGCGGGTGTCACAGTAGTTTTTCCAGCGCACCGGAGAAGCTGGCAAAAATTTGCAAGCGAGTCAATGACCCGGCGAAGCGTCAAAGTTCCTGCGCTGTGAAGCACAAAGATCCTTCTGTGTCATGTGCCACAGGCGTGGTCTATCAGATCCCCCTGTCGTGTGGTGATAAATATGTTGGGCAGACTGGAAGGTGCCTCAGTGAGTGGCTTAACGAGCACCAGAACAATTTTCACGATCAGCATATGCATTTGGGTGTTCATTACAGGGACTGCGGCTGCGTGCCCGTTTTCACGAGTACGCATGTGTTGGCGAGGAATCGTTCTCAGCTCACGCGCGAAATCATTGAAGCTGATCGCATCAGAAAGCTGGGCAGTATTTGCGTTAGCTCCCCCTCCGTCGCTCTCACTCCTTGTGAAGTCAACACTTTAGACAAATCGTGACAAGATTTTTACGAAGCTTTGCCATTTTTGTGGGGATAGTACTTACCTTTGACATGTGTGCTGTATCAGAGGCGTAGCCAGAACTTTTTTTCGGGGGGGGGGGGGGGGGATTCAACCATACTTTATGTATGTTCGTGCGTGCGGTTGTATGTGCGCGTGTATATATACACCAGCAAAACTGACAAATTTCGGGGGGGGGGGGGGTTGAACTCCCCCAACCCCCTCCCTGGCTACGCCCCTGTGCTGTATTAATGACCCCCTCCCTTTTTTCCCCCTTTCTTCTGCGTATGCACTGCCCTCATGCATATGAACGCATGAAACGGCTGCAGCAATAAAACTATGTTGTAAGACAGCGCAGTGTGTCGTCCTCTTTCTTGTCCTGGTGTCTTCGCGCTGGTAGTATATACGGTCGAAATAAATCTGGTGTCTTCCACTACGACGTTCCTCATAAACATATCGCGGTTTTCGCAAGTAAAACTGCATAATTTTTGGGGTCAGTGTGTTTGCGGACTTCTTCGTTATTCCACGAATAATGTCGTCTGAAGCATTCACCTTTAATTTGTCCTCCGTAAGTATCCTTAGTGCGAGGGAGCCATCACGAAGGGAACAGGGGCTAGTCTCCACCGTATATAGGTACACTTGTGCCAGACAGGAGACGTAGTGCTGTCACTTGCAGATGCCCAGGCGCAGGTGACAACCAGTGTCAGGGCCACCCTATACAGCCCGCAGCCTCCGAAGACAGACTCCCTTCACCCGGGAAAGGTCGCGAGAAAAGAAGCAGAGATGCGGGAGCATGTGTACGTGTGTTCCTTCGGAGAATTGGCTTCTAGGCGCCTAGGAGAGATCGGGAGAAAACGAGGCTGATGGGTTGTCCCGTACAGGAAGTAAGTCATTCGGTCGGTCAGAATGTTTAGCGGACTTTCACTATGTTCCTGAATCCAATGCACAGTATATAATGTTTAAGGGAGACTACTTGCTTGACTTTTGTGTTTGTTGGCAGATTTGTAATGTCCTAGTAAAATTCTTCGATTCCTTCAATGCACCGAGTGAGCCCGTGGGGATAAAAAGTTCCGTATAATTTTGTAACGCGCTGATACACTCGATGGCTTCATGTATTGTTTCTAGTCCTAATGATAATGAATATGGTTTCTCAGTGGCATAGCTACGTGTATACTTAATTCTAGGATAATTATAGAATACGAAGGAACATGACTTCCTTGTGAATCGACCGTTGGATCCGTGTATACGAGGCAATGGTCCTCGGGGACAATGGGGAGAGTTGTACAAGCTGGCTTATCGCGTCGGTGAAGGTTGGTTTGCGTGTCTGTAACAAGAGATATGCAGCACCATGGAGCAAGGTCATTCTGCATCATTACCAGAAGGGGCTCTCCAGCAAAATTATTGTTAAGAGCAGGATAGCAAGGGTCGTCGCAAAGTGCTATATATTAAGGATTCTGACCTTATCTCGCTGATTCACGAGCCCTCAGATTATGTTGAGATTAGTGTATTCTTGCAAATCTTGGAAGGGTGTAAAGATGAGGAAGTGTGATAATAATTCGCGCAGCATCTCAGTTTATAAATTCAAGCCTCACCCACTGCTGTGCAGTAAGACGGTGCGGTAGAATTACGCCCGGTTGACAACACGCGGTTGGAGGACTTGGCTGCTCCTTGGAAAAATCATGCGCATCAAGTGGAGAGTTGCTGCAGATGTTCTGCGGACCTTCCAAAGCTACGAAGTACAAGATTATCCAGACTGGTAGACTTTTATCTAGTCCAAGCCACCGCTCTTCGTCCATTTCCAATGTATATATGTTCAGTTGAAAGCTTGCCAGCCTAGGAATCTACCTTCCTGCTGGCTGCACTTCGAAACCCGCAGCCTGAGCGCATTCATAGAGCGCGTCTACAACTTCCTGTAAATACCTGCATTGTGTATCCAATTCTCTGCGGAGAAACGAGCATTGGTGGCGCCGTTTACTTTCCACGACAGAGACAGGAAAAAGATATTGAACAACAAGGGAGCCAGCACAGATCCCTGTGGTACCCCATGGTGTTAATTAATGATCTAATTTGTTGCGCCTCTACAGCTTTCGACTGAACAAGAATAAATTAACGATTTCGTCATTTTAGATGACAGGATAAGACCCCGCAGGTTACAAATCGTCATCTCGTGCTCCACATTGTCGTATGTTCTCTCGCAACTACGGTCCGCACGAAGTGCACGCGAGGCGATTCATGTAGCACCTCATTCGCGAGGACTATCAAGGCGTCCTGAATGCCTAACTTCGTATTTAACGACCACATTTTTTCCACTCGTTTCCGAAGCTGTAAAATGATATTACGCTGTTGAATAGATTGTTGCATCTTCCTGGAAAAAGGAAAAAGGTTGCAGCTTCCTGGACAAACGTAGCATCTCATAGGCTACGTTTGTTGCTTCGAGCTTCGTTCGGCACCGTCCGGAGCTCTCGCTTCGACGAGGTTTCAAGGATATCCCGAGAGACGAAACAAGGACGCGACTCGAGCTGTTTCAGAAGCCCATTGAAAAAAAAAAACGTTGTTCTTATTTCTCTCGCCTACGTAACGCCAGAACCAGCGAAGTGCGCGAGCTGGCAGTGGCCGACTATATTTATCAAGTGATGCAATACACACTTCCCCAACCGTTTCCAACACAAGCTCCGTGACCGCAGTTCCAAAGTGGCAGAAAGTAGTAGAGCTTGCGCCGAAAAATTATTAATCGTGTCTCGGGACTGGTGCAGTCTTCTGGATATAGTCACGTTCGTTTTGCAATGAACGAAATATGGGCTTAAGCATGATTGACGACTACAATGAGTGGACTTTCTCGCGCTCAATTTGCAAATGGACTCGTAAATACGCATTCATCTGCACACTTTGTCTTCTTCCGGCAGCTTCGAGGTATCTTCAAGTTGTAGCTGTCAGAAATCCGATATACGTAACAATAATTTTGGTTATAGTATAGGAAAACGGACGACAAAGATTTGCACCGTAGAAGTGCATCTGTCGCGCGTATAAGAGATCACGAATAAAATAAAATGTGCACCTTTTTCTTTCTTTCATTTATTAAGATTGTAGCGCAAATGCAGAAGAATGATCGCTTTCACAATGATGAATCATTCCCATTGTCGGCCTCTATTTTCTTAAATTTGTGTCTTTGTCTTGGGCTGCGCTATTAACAAGAACAGACTCTCCCAAGTCGAAGTTTTAATGCAATCTCTGTTTCGAACATTGCACAATTTGTCATCCTCGAGAGGCCAGCAACCGTAATTTATGACACTCTTTCAAGAAAATCAGGTCCAGCGACGAGTCACGATTTGTTTGGTTTATTTCCAACGTCGGGTCCCCGATCGCCAGACTAACTTGAATATATGTCCCAGACATATTGTCGATGGCCACACACCTGTACAGTAGGCAGCAATTCTGAAATTAAAATTTACAAGATGGACCTGTAAAAGCATAAACCGAAATCCGATATAAACTCAGTCATTCAAACAGTGGATGATATATGGGTAGTGAGGCGACATAACGAAGTGATCATGATGGGTATATAGTCATTATATGCGCGCGCATGCAAACGTAGAAGATTCGCAACTGTAACCAGTAAACTTAAAAAATAATTCCAGAATAAAATTATATACACGCTGAGCGAAATGTAAGAAAAGTAATTCGAAATATGGTGACATTAGTGAAATTGTTTATCGGTTCAACAAAACAGCACGTACACGTGTCTTAAACTTACGCTCAGCAAGTTCGAAGTTGATGCGCACTGAAATCTGATTCAGTACGTTTGGTGTCCTGGAAACTGGCATGGTAACTCAGTGACTTGAGCGCTAATTAATAATAATTGTTGGTTTAACGTCCCGAAACCACGAAACGGTAATGAGGGACACAGTTGTGGAGGGCTTCGGAAATTTCGACCACCTGGGGTTGTTTAACGCGCACCTAAATCGAAGAACACGGACCTCGAGCATTTTCGCCCCCACAGAAAGTGCTGCCGCCTCGGCCAGGATGCGATCCCGCGGCCTTCGGGTTAGCAGTCGAGCACCATAACCACTAGACCACCGTGGTGGGTAGTGACTAGAGCGTTTTGTGGCTGTATTCGCAAAAAACGTCTTACGCTAAAAATGTTCGAGGAGAAAACTTCAGTCAATCCTGATGGTAGACATATCATCATCGAATCGGACTAGCCAATAGCAAAAGAGCACCTACGATTGAAAAGCTTTGTCAACTCGGCCTACGACTCTGAGCACGCGGTCGCGAGTTTGATTTCCGAGCGCCGTGGCCGCATTGCTATGGGCGTCTAAATGCAAGGACTCTTGTGTACAAAGATTTGGGCGCACATTAAAGAACTCCAGGTGGTTGATATTGATTGGGAGCACGCCCTACGGTGTCTCTCATATAGAGTGCTGCCTTGGAAACCTCTTGTTATTATTACTGATTTGCCTACACAAACGCACAAGGACAGAAGGGAAACAAGGAGGCAGCAATCTGACAACGGCCACCGAGGCGGGCACACCCACTGCCTACGCTTTAGGGAGGGGAGAACATAGGAAATGAAGATAGGAGGAAAGGAAGTTGCAAAAATAAAGGAAATGAAGACAGGAAGAGAGAAAGAGGAAAGAAATGGGAAATGAAGAAATGATGGAGACACAGACAACATAAAGTAGGAACACAGGAAAACTTCTATAAACGAGAGTCCAAATAAGTTCTGTGCAGGAGTGTTAGCAGGGCTCGATGAGAGCTTGTCGCGTCGAGCAGCACACCCTCTCGGAAACAGGCAATCGCCAAGGGTCGAACATTTTAAATGCAAAGCATTTCTTAGCGAAGCCAAGGCACTTTGAGCGTTTCTATCTATCTATCTATCTATCTATCTATCTATCTATCTATCTATCTATCTATCTATCTATCTATCTATCTATCTATCTATCTATCTATCTATCTATCTATCTATCTATCTATCTATCTATCTATCTATCTATCTATCTATCTATCTATCTATCTATCTATCTATCTATCTATCTATCTATCTATCTATCTATCTATCTATCTATCTATCTATCTATCTATCTATCTATCTATCTATCTATCTATCTATCTATCTATCTATCTATCTATCTATCTATCTACGTCTGGGTGCTCTCGTGATCGCCTCCTTAACATGGTGTAGACCGAAATTGCCTTAGGAGGGTAAGAGGGTTTGACGAATATGACTGTCTAGTCATGACAAGAATAACATGAAAATCCTGTCGCGTCCATCGTGAAACCCTTTCCTCCAGACACGTGTGGCACATACCCGTATATCACGGGCTGCGGTAGGCGGGTATGCGCCACAGGTGATTGACGGCTTATATCTACCAAGGAACGGCAAGAACAGACATTGGTAATTTCAATGCCAGAGCGCTAAGAAAAACAGACGCCGGCAGCGTCGACCCGACGAATGCAAAGAATAAAAATTAGGATCCCAGCAGGATTTGGAACCAAGCATTCTGCGTGGAAGTCAGGTATTCTACCACAGAGCCACGCCAGGTCTAGAAACTGCTTTGGAAAAACACCCTATGCAGACGTAATGTCGGTGCAACGTCAAGTGTGGTTGTGGTGCTGGCTATCTAATTTCATAATAAAGCAATAAACACTACGTATGTACTCCTATGATACAGGCGTCATGTCGGGTTAACGTTAACTGTGGTTCCAGTGTTGGTTCCGCTTTTATAGAATTCTAATGAACATCATATTTATATTCCCATAATTCAGACAGCTATATTCAAGCCTTGCTCGACCCGAGAGGAACTCGCTAACGAAAGTTACGTGTGATATTCACATCATCGCGCTGTAGCATGAACTTCGTTTCGATAACACAGACGTCTGCGTGAGTGCTGATACTACGCCACACCATAAGTTACGACTTAAACGTTAGTGTAGTCGGCGTGCCTGGTAAGCCCAATATGCGCACACAACTCCTCCATTTACAAAAACGCGCGATTCGCCTCGTAACGCTTGGCTCAAAGCCAAAAAAATGCAGCATAGAACTACTGGTTGATTGCTTCGCATAAACTCAATTCTCACAAGTCGTGGGATCTGCCGAATTTTTAGTATATGTATTCTATATTCCTTAATTGGTGATGCATACTGTGTAACGAATACGGAGCACTCTAAGATGTCGTTCAAGTATCTCACAGGAGTCATAAGATATGCACGACGCACTGTCCGCACCTACTTGACGGTGTAAGTGTTCACGCGCCAATACAGAGCCAACCCACAACTACGTTAACAGTGCTCTAGCCCGACGAGCCAGTTTACGAGCACGGAGAGGGAACAACAAACCGTTCGCAGCACACTGGTGTGTCATGAGTGAACGAATCAATAAATTTTAAGAACTTTTTTTTTTAGCATACGGGCCGTGGCACGTAAGGAGAGTCCCATAATTTGCTCGTGGGAAATGACTGTGTGATTTGCGGGCAGTGCAAATGGGGCTTAATATCAACAGGAAAATGATAAATTATTTTTTTTTGTTGCCGTAAAGAAGTAATTTGTAAGTGTGGTGGCAACACTTGCTCTGATCATGTCATGTTTTACAAACAGCGGTTGAGTGCGTCCAATTCCGCTGGAGTCTTCTTAACATTTTCAATAATTTTCAGCGCTTTTGCTGTATCTCACCCGAAGTATACTGACTAATTCGCCCAAGCGGCAAATCAATCGATTGAATTATCAGTAATTATGTGTTATTTTAAATATAACGAATATTCTAGCAAATAAGTATCGTAAATGAATATATGATCAATGGTCTAACTTAGTGATTTCTTGCTAAATTTTATATCAAGCAATCCTTAAGCCACTAAACGTTTTTTTTTTTTTTTTTTCCTGGTCAACTGTTTCACCTCTGCAACGGCATTTAGGTTACTAAACTGTAGACGTTATTTAGAAGAATATACGGACAACAAGAAGCGTGCGTTTCTGATATAACAAGCCTAGTTTTATGGATACACCTGCCTTCAGGCAGACATGGATAATCTTACGAAGTACACAATCTTTATTCTTCAGTGCACCTGACAATGAAATGTGACGGTTCATTTGTTTCAGGACACTGTGTATTACGCATGTGCGCACATAGGCGTGCGCAGGGTTCCCCTTCAGAGGGGGGGGGGGGGGTGAAGGTTCGTCGCAGCGCCCCCCCTCCCAATTATGTCAATGTATGGCGCTGACATTGCGACCCCCCGTCTTGTCATAGCGCCCCCCCCTCCATATTATGTCAATGTGTTGGGGCTGATTTTGCGCCCCCCCCCTCTTAGGGGAATAGGGGGGGGCGGCTGCCCCCCCCCTGCGCGCACGCCTATGTGTGCGCAGCTAAGAATAAAAAAAAGCAGTTCACTCTAACGATTGCCGAAATATCGGCTGTCCTTTATTTCACCGTGACAGCTACGCTAAAAAGTACACTGTATGCTGGTAGCAATAAATAAATAAATAAATAAATAAATAAATAAATAAATAAATAAATAAATAAATAAATAAATAAACAAACAAAAGCGGGTAGGTGGCATTAATCTCTTCGCGGACATTTCAGACGCTGTAGTCATTCGGTTTCGCCATAGGCAAGGCATTGTGGCACGCTTCAGCAATAAAAATGGCAATCATATTTGTATAAAACGACGTTCACGGAGTGCGTTTTGGACGTGAGAGTGAGGTGAGGAGGTGACTGGCACGTTTTTGCGCGCTGGGATAATGTACGAGTATCGACGACTTCTTCTGGCCACGCAATTTGACAATTTATCTGAACTTATCTGAATGTATGCATACGAACACTCTTTGGGAGCTCGCGTTCACTCTAAAGCGTCACAGAGAGATGCGTATTGGCCGGTAGCGCACACCCTATCCTTTCACAACAAATGGTTGCTCACTTACTGAGCGCATTCGAGATACCTTTCTTCTCCCGCTCTCAGGGAAGGAATCATGGCGAAATTTGGAATAAGGCAAATGCGTTTGGCTCCGTAAACGTCAGAGATAGCGTCGCTTATCACCAATTCCCCGCCCTTTTCTTTCATTGCCTACAGTTGTCTTGCATTTCATAGGAAGCCTAGAGAAGCCTATGACAAGTTTAAGGTGCCAGCATCTTTTACGCTAATCGAGCAGAACACTGGCGTTGAGGGCTGAAGCTTGCATTCTAAACAGTGGTGTGTTAAGTCCTCCCCTGTCTTCCTCGGTCCCTCACTCCGGGCTACCATTATTTTGGAGTTGAGTTGCTAACAGTTTTGCAGGTCCTTATGACCATATCGTGAAACAGACATCATTATTAGTGATGGCTATCTCTTCGTGTCTGCTTCATTACGTTTAGTGCGCTGGCTAATGACCTTCGATAACAATAACCTGCGCTTTCTTAGCACGTTATTTCTTTTGCGCCTCACCCAGTGCGTGTGTCGACATCCTCTCGGGGTTATTAAAATACAATCAGTCAGCCGAGCTATCAATCAGTGCTGGCGGTCGTTTGGTGCAATTACCACACAGGGGTGCTTGCATCTTTCCCATTCGTTTGCACGGCCAAGCGCGATGCGTTATCGATAAGGATCTCACGGGAACCTCCTTCATGCATCTGCTTCGTCTCTTGAATATGATCATGGAGCCGAAGAACGTGCGTAAAAAGCAAAACATCGCTAATATGTAATCACCCGGATACAAACTATACGCAAGTGCACACAAGAATTGTAGGGACGTTTCAAACACAAGATTTCCTATTTTCTTGAGGTCATATACGCAGCATAACACAGGAAGCTCACATGTCCTTCTCTTTCAGAGGAGCCGGGCTCTGAGAAGATAGTTCTGGGTAGAAAATTTAGACTGCTATAACGTAAAACGATTCCTTTCTGTTTCTGTTCCCTTCTGCATGACGTCAGATTTTGTCAACGTCACCGTCATAACGTCATCGCCGACGCTGAGCAAGGGCGGGAACCTGCATATATTTTTTTCTACACAGTCCAATCAAACGCAGTTCTTTTTTTATGAAAGGTCCTATCTTTGTTTCTTTTGTATTCTTCCATTTTTGCAATGTTTGCTTTTATTACAGGACTGGAAAGTTGAAAGGCTTCTGCATCACACACGTTCGAAGAGTGCTTGTATTGCAGAAGCCAAAACAAGCAAGCCCCGCCACGGTGGTCTAGTGGTTATGGCGCTCGACTGCTGACCTGAAGGTCGCGGGATCGAATCCCGGTCGCGGCGACTGCATTTTCGATGGAGGCGAAAATGTTTGAGGCCCGTGTACTTAGATTCAGGTGCACGTTAAAGAACCCCAGGTGGTCGAAATTTCCGGAGCCCTCCACTACAGCGTCTCTCATAATCATAACTTGATTTTGGGACGTCAAACCAAAAAGAAAAAAAAAAGAACAAGCAATACCACAGCGGATGAAATTGTGTGCATCGTAGAGATCTCTCGCTTGACAACATGGTGGTGTGTTGCAGTATTTGTTGTCGCCACGCTCGTGAAAACAGTGTATCGGCACAACAGAGGCGCACGAGACGACTACAATGATTATGAGGCCTCGCATAATTCTGTCAGGACATGCGTCAAGAATCAGGCGCTTATTGTAAAACAATGTCGAAGTCACCAATAGCGTCAACGCCAACAACGACGTCGCAATTACAACGCTGTTATAGTTGTTTCTTTTGACGTAGTAACAAACACACAAACAATAAACAATAGCTAGCTCGTATTTCGCACAAGGCACCACATCATTTCATCCGTAGCATCAGTAGTTGAAGTTTTGGCTTCAGTGTCCATTAAAGGGTCCCTCACCAGGTTAGGACATTTAAGGAAACAAGCGCGGCGCATGCATCACGTGGTGGTCGTGCCTGCAAGCGCGTTTCCATATCCTAAAGAGCGCTGTAGCGGAACTTTCCGTCACCGTCAGATGCGGGAGAGTCAAGTGACCTGAGCAGAAACGTCACATGTGGCGTCAGTGGTAGAGCGGCACGTCGCTGTCGACTCTGGTTCTGGCAGTAGTGATGCCGCAAAAATAGTGAGAACCACGACGCGGCACGGCGTGGGTTACAGGCTCCCCGGGGAGGCAGGCCAACCACTGACACTGGCACAATAGCGATACTTCTGCAACGCCAGGCAGAAACTATTCCTGTAATTCAAATTTTGGCAGTGGTACGACGTGAACCGTGATGTTTCTCCTCAGGTCACGTGACTCCTTCGCATGTCACAACAACCGGAAGTTCTGCTACTACGCTATTTATGGTAGGGAAACACGCCATGCAAAATTTAAGGGCAGGCATGCGCACTGATGCCCTGCGCAACACGCACTGCTTCCGACGTCTTTGAGCATGGCACGTGGCTTCGTTCTTGATCATCTAATTTGGAACGCTCAATGCCACTACTAGAAATACGCTGCAAAATAAAATGGAAACAGAAAAAAATTGCTGCAGAAACTCCATTGGAGGTATGTAATTATGCGTCAGCTTTGTGCCACTTGCTCATCACTGTCGTCTTTGATACCCTGTAATGCTCGAAAGGTTCGGCGATCGAGTTCCCATGTAATTGAGATATCAAGGGCTTCATACCCTACACGCTCAGAAGGTTTAGGGTTCGAGTCCAGACATATTTGGCAAGTCGCGGGTTCGAGTCTATTCACTGTTTCCCATGTATTTCCTATGGAGCCCTACGTATTTAATTGGGAAAAGCGTTACGTTACAGACAGACACGGATAGATAGATAGATAGATAGATAGATAGATAGATAGATAGATAGATAGATAGATAGATAGATAGATAGATAGATAGATAGATAGATAGATAGATAGATAGATAGATAGATAGATAGATAGATAGATAGATAGATAGATAGATAGATAGATAGATAGATAGATAGATAGATAGATAGATAGATAGATAGATAGATAGATAGATAGATAGATTTCTTGCCTGGGGAAGGGGCATAAGAACCCATTTTCCCCAGGAACGTATTAAAAAGGTAGGCAGTGCTTGGCGCGGCTCCTCCGCTCAGCTAAGCGGCAGAAGACAAGGATGGAACGCCGCTCGCGGACGCAAGCCTAAGCATAGGAGGAGAGTGTCATCGTTGGCGGTGACGCTCGCCTCCTAGGACACATGACCACAAGAGGGTTCACTCTCTTCTTAATCCTCCAAAAATTAACCGATTTGAAAATTGATTTCGCTGAAACGTTCCCTAAACAGATTTGTTCCAATAACCTTGACTTGGGCGAGGTGGTTCATACTCAGGGAAATGAAGTGTGACTTAGACGAGGGCAGGAGACACAGAGAGGCACAGGCGAGCGCTGTCTGTGTCTATCTGTGTCTCATGTCTTCGTCGCGCTGCATTTCTCCGACTGTAGAATTATAGCTTCCAGCTACAATCAGGATTTGTTCTGGGGCCCGTTGTGGGACCTTTTAATATCCCCATCCGGGAAAATGAACACGACTAATTCAGCCTGAAATGTAAGAAGGGTCTAACCACTGGTAGAATGAACATTGCTTTGCATAATAACATAACGAAAAGGTTGGGTGAGTTTGCTTGGCATAAACATTAAATTTTATTTTGATATTTTCATTTAAACTTTAGATTGTAAAGTTTCGTTTTAACTTAAAGGTCGTCTCAAGTGCCACGCAATGGAAACATCGATTAGGTTCTTGGATGCTGTTTTCTTGAATTATCAAACCGGACAACATTAGTATTTTATATGAGTTCTTGAAGCTTATTACTGCTGACCCTGATAAACACACGAAAGAAACGAAATTAAGCAGGATGTACCACGATTGCCTTAATTAAATATCTTGAAATTAAAGAGCATTGGACCGCTGCAAGTGCGTCACCTGTATATATTTATTGTTCGCTTATGCGCAAATTAAAGCGCTGATGCAGCCTTAGTTTACGATGCCTCTTTTTCTTTGTTTCCTTGCGAACTCTCGAAGAAACTACTTTTATTTTAACCGGCTTTCTGGAAGCGAAGTCAAGAGAAAACATTATTTCCGTAGTACGAATGAAATATTTACAAAATATAATCTTCATGCTTGACTTGCTTCACGAACCCCTTCCCCAGATATGCGTGTCACAGATGAAATATGACAAACATGCTCGACATTCGTTATTATCAGCAATGACCGGAATTACGTCAAAATTTTCGTGAAAGCCCCACTGGGCTATGCGGGGGATGCCAGACGGTCGAGGTGTCCGGCACTGCAGCCACAGGTGAGAAGCGTCCGGCCTCTCCTCCAAGTCTTACCGCAGCAGGAGCAGCGGCGAAGCTAGCGGGCGGCCAGTTGCCGAGATCATCCGCGGGGCGTCGCCCGTGTCGCTTATTTGAGCCCCTCGCATCGCGGCATCGGCGCAAAGACCGCGCTGACTGCGAAGCAGCCCCCCATCGGGTCCGGCGGCGTTCACGTGGCTCCCCGCCAGCGAGCGGCCGTGCAACTTGTGCTCCCCCCTTCTCTTGTGTGTGCGCATGGACTGCGCCCCGGCCGAGCGCCACTCCGTGCGAGACCATGCGGCCGGCGCTTCTGCTTCCCCTACTGCTGGCAACCACACCTGCACTCGTCGCCGGATTTTCCAATCCGAATCTAAGAGGTGAGCCCCCCTGGGATAGAAATAACACTTAGGCTCCCTGGCATCGCTGCAGCCCCGGCTTCACCCCGGCCGCGACCGGCGCTAACCGCCAGCTGACACCCCCGCGCTTTACGTCGCGCGCGCGTCGTCTGCTACAGACCGACGAAACAACCGAAACTGCGAATAATCCGGGATTATTTGCCGTAACGCGGCGAGGCCACTTACCCCACGCGTTGCGGTCGAGCGTATATACCTGCGGGTACGTAGCCAGTCGGCTTCGCTTGCCCAATCGACACCGGCAATTTCTTCTTTCTCGTTTTCCTCGCTGTCCGGTGATCGGAGCAGCAGCGGCGATTCGCGTGCCGCCATCCGCGGTCCTTCTGCGTGAGCGCCGCCCGCTTGTCAACAAACGGCAGGCGTCCTCGTCGGGGACCCGGAGATGTACGCAGAGATGCTTTCGCCGCTCCTCGTGCCATCGCGATACCCCGCCGTCTTGTTGATGTTTTGCGTGGACGGCGGTCTTCTCGCAACGCCCGCAATCTCGCGACCTCACTGGCCGCTTCCCTGTTCGCTGGAACTTGATTGGTCGAGCGGAGATGGAGGAGCAAGCACGCGCGAATACCCGAGTAATACTCAAACGGACAGCGTACGCGAAACGAACGGTTGCTCTAACCACGCGATGATCTAAACACTTCAAGACCTTCTTGTCTCAGCCGCAGGCCCCGGACCGACAGTACGATACATTAAATTAAGTAGCCTCGCCAATAAGAAAACGAATATTTCTTGCCCAAATTAAGTGTATTGTCCAGTTCGCTGAAACAGCACAGACGTGGAGCAGCTTTGTTGACACGCCGGTTCTTTGCCTGTTAAGTAATAATTTTCCTTTCACGATGTACACAGCAACTAACGTTTGGCGTCCTGTCGAGGTGAAATAAGGTCAAGAAATGGCAGATGGCTTGCTGCGTATACCGAGAGAGGATACTGCCATCTGAGATCATTTGCTACCGTTTTGTTTCTTGAGCGGATTGTCAGCGTGCATTATAGTTTGCGTCAGAGTTCGCGAAATTAAGCGGTACTGGCTTGAAACGAAACTCGTACGCTTAATCAGTCTGATGCACATTATATCCGTCATAACCGTTCGTAAATGCAGAATTTTTTTTCTTGCGTGCGTTTTGCCTCGTTATATTCTTTCGAGCTTTTTGTCCCCAAATGTTGTTAATACAGTCGTTGAAGTGATTGTACGGCACCCTGAAATGCGTACGGTAAAACATTGCAGCGGCATTCTGCAATTTTTTATCTCAAATACTCGCAAGAAATATGCATGAATATGTACATACTTATCTTTCCCATAGACCAGTCCAACTTGCAGTGCTTACATGGTTATGGCGGTGGCAGAAAGTAGCGATACATCAGGTTTTGACGCAAGTGCTGTCCGCAAGACTGGTCTATCGCATGCATAGTGAAGAAAAGTGCGACATTTGTAAGCGCCGCTGCTTTCTCTAATACAGCGACTGTTGCTTTTATCTTGATACGACTTATCCTTGGAACATTGCCTGCTGAGGGGAGTGGCTGACTGCCCCATTCGCGCAGAGTTATATATGTTCCATACGGCGGTGCATTAGAGCGCTTTCTGTGCCGAATCCCATAGAATACGAGCTAGTCCCCTCTGCGGCATTTTCTTTTTCCCTATCACTCCTGGGGCACATTTACTAAACAGCCGTCGTCTAGCAAGAAAACTTCGAATTGCACTTAGAGCGTTGACAGCCCAAGTTTACGACTGCCAGATAAGAGAGGAATTGGGGGCACGGACTAATGTATCAGAAAAAAAAAAAAAGAAACGTCGGCGGGTTTGTCTCGCACACGAATTGTTTGGACACAGCGTGCAAGACCTTCTCGTGGCGAATTCACGAAAAGTGCTTGCACGTGGACGTTCACCATTGATGACATTATGTTCGCTGTCACCATTAGCGGGATGAGGGCGCGGGTTACATTTCTGTCCCCGGCGACCGCATTTCGATGGGGGAGAAACACAAAAACACCCGTGTACTTAAATTTAAGCGCGCCTTAAAGGTACCCCAGGCGGTAAAAGTTAATCCGCAGACCCCCCCCCCCCAATGCCTGCCTGATCATCAAAACACCATTTGGGCAGTAAACCCACAGGCTTTTATTTTTAACCATTGGCGGACGTGACTTTCAACGTGACACGAAGCAGATTTGTGCGTCCACTCAAACGTCATGCCTGATCGTATCAACAATAGTGCTTAAATGTTTTATGTACTACATTCTTTAAAAAGAATGGAGCTGTATGCAGAAGTAAAGCTTCTGTTTAGTCTTTTTCATAAAGTGCGTATAAGTGCTGCTACTAAGAAAGCAGTCAGTGGCCTGGCGCTAAATTCACAAACTTTTCTTTCATGTGCGCCGTTTGCCATTGGACAGCTGGCTTCCCTAATGATATGTACAGCGCTAGGATTGGCTAAAGTACTTTCTCTTAAGAACAGTTGAAGCATCAAGGAAATACCAGCCCTGATTCGCATAATATTTATTTCGTGGGAATATTTCGGCATTAGCTGGTCACCGTCACTAATAACGGTGCGCGAAATCATAGCGTACAAACGTTTCTTCAGCGAAATACGTGCCCAGGGCCCGGGCCGGGGGCCATTGTCGTAATAATTAAGAAGCGATTACATCGTTTTCACTTCATAATAACTAATACCGCTCAATCGTGCAATAGCTAGCCGATGAAAAACAGCTTTTACGAACATAAATCTTCACGAAATCGACAGCAGAAGCCATATTCACGTTGCACTGTGCTGGTGTATCGTATGTGAAAGAGAAGAGAGACGTTGGCAAGGCAGCATGTTAGTCACAAAATGATTTACGACTGAAAAACGGGCATATGTGAAAAAGAAGACATTCATCGTAAGGGCTGCTTTATATTTACTGATCGCATCACCTCGCCTTGTTATCCCAACTAGTGAAAATTACCCTTACGGAACGTTCTGGCGTAAGATTCGCATTGCAGCGATGGTGGCAGGGGCCAGAAGCTTTTGATTCAATTTTTGTGTATGTCTGCGTGAATGCGGAATAATCATAAGATGGAACCTAATTTACAGGAATCCTCGAGTGTAACGATTTGCTCATTGGCGGCATACTATCGTTAATATTTTCCAGTCCCGCGTTACGACAGACCAACGTCTGTTATTCAAGGACCGAATACACAAAGCTTTTCTTGCGTAACGGCTCCTAGCCATTGGCCGGTGGATCTCACTAATGATATGCCCAGCGTCAGGATTGGTTTATTCTTACGAACTATTCTAGCTTAGGCTGTTTTCTTTTTCTTTTTTTTTTTGCGAATTCTGTACCTGGACGTATTTATTCACATTATACGTCTTACGCCAAAAAAAGTGCGTAAGAGAATTAAAAAGTGCCAGTCAAAAGTGATAGTTAGCCTACTATTAGCAAAAACGCACTGTTAGCAATGTTAAACAATTCATATACAAGTGAGAAGATATATAAATTTGGCCATGCAGTGGAGCCGAATCCGTAAGTTCGTAAGAACGTTTCGTCCTGCGTGGTCGCTCTAACCGACATGATCTTATAGGGGTAACGGTGCTCCGCTGCTGACCCGAAAGTCGCGGGTTCGACACCGGCCGCGGCGGTTGCATTTCGATGGAGGTGAAATACTATAGAGATCCGTGTACTGTGCAATGTCAGTGCGTCTCAATATCCGGAGCCCTCCACAACGGCATGCCTCATAACCATATCATGGTTTTGGCACGTAAAACCCCAGAAATTATTATTATTATTAACCGATGTGTCCTCTACAACGATTGGCAGGCACCTGCATATATGATCCACTCAGGCTTGGACTAACTTTCTCGAATGCGGGCTCTTAGGCTGAATTGGCCGAATTCTCGAGGGGGGGGGGGTGTCTTCGGCCTTTCTCTTATTAGTCGGCTGTCTTCGCTAATAAATTATCGTCGCCATCACATATGACAGGCGCAAACTCTTGCCAACTGCTATTTGCGTATGCACTGCTTCATGAATACGGAATCAACTGCCAAATTAATAAGGCGCCTCGTTTGTAATTACATACTGTCATTGGTCGGCGGCCTTCGGTCATGCGTGTACGTCACAGCGAAGGGCCGTGTATACGCTAGGCTGATATGGTCCGTCGGAGTCGGCGCCGGTCAATCAAGATAGCGAATATTAGCGATGGCGACAGGCCCATAACAAGGGCTTCTACGAGCGAAGAGTTCCCTTGATTCGTTCCCTGGACGCTGACCAATTGAGTTCGTGAACGCACTCTTACCAGAAGCGACCAGCCAGTGGCGAAGATTTCTCACGAACGACTATCCCTTTGTGTTTGAGGCCCTTTAATAACTATTTTTTCAGTGCAGGGCAGTCATAGTTAATATCGCGTTCGTTATCACAATATAGGTCCTTGGCCCGTACTCACAAAAAATTGCTTACGCTGTAACTGTGCGTGAGAATAGATCCCAGTCAATTGCGATTAGTATCGAGCGTGTCCGGCTAATGGCAGACAACTCGCACCAACAGATATTTTCTGAATTGAGCTCCAGGTTCATAACTTGTCGGGAGCCTTCGCTGACAATTTGTTCGTTCTTACGGTTGTTCATATAACGCTATTAAGCAGAAGCTTATTACTGAATTCAGCCGCAGGGTCCGTATTCACCAAACCAGTTCAGACAGTAAACCGTTTCTCGCTTCTTAAGAGCAGTAGTGATGACGAATAAATGATTGGTGAGCGTATGTGACAAGTTGCAAGTAGCTTTTACGTAGAAGAAAAATAAAGACACACTTTGATATGAGCTTGCAAACACGGAGGTGTCCACCGATTGATGAGACAATTCATGGTCTGTCTCTTTTGCTGTTCGCCACTTCCAGTCAACAATCTATTTCTACATATGTATTTTGGTTTCTGCTGGACTTCTGTAATTGTAGAACTTGCGTGCCTCGTAAGGGCAAGGATCGTGCTGTACCGAACGAGAACACAGCGAGGGTGCCGTCATGTAAGTGATAGTTCGGGCGCGGACGAAGCTGCTCACGTAATTTGCATCCACACCTCACTCTCTCCCTCCACTCCGTCCTCATCCCGCCTACCGGCTGAAAGCACGTCTACTTCGATATAACTCCCAATAAAATAATTTCACCATCCAAAACTGGCGCGATTTCTAGTCATCTTCACTCTTTTTAGGACGCTTTAGTGAGCGCAGGCTCAGACCGTGCATTCTTGCGTGGCGCGCACAATCGGCTTTCTTTCACACTTTCGAATTGGGACTGAGACAGCGAAGCTCTCGCGAGCAGTATGCACGCCCATTTTGGAGTTCTTTCGTCACGTCCGAATAAGGCAACGGCGACAACCTGTTGCCGTCGTCCGGCGAAGCCCTTTTCGTGTAGAGTACGCAGAATAGGCACCAGTGAAGAAGATGAAAAAAAAAAAAAGTAATAATGAACGAAGCACAGAGGAAAGGCCCGGCATCCCTTCTCAGAAACAGCCTGAAAGAATTAGTATGCGTACAACAGGTTTTCCAATGTTACACGCAACCAGTTCGATAAATGTACGGCCGAGAAACGCGGAAGGGTGATACTCTTAACTTCGGGGCGTGCACTCGTTGTGAGCTTGACCGCGGCTAATCTGCACACGGTTGGGGATTTTTACTGTGCGCTCGACGCGTAATCTTGGAGAACGTGCCAGACTGTCGCGGGGTCGCGTACGGCCGGTGGCCGTTCCGGAGAAGCTGCGCGATCTGGCTCGAACGATCGAGCCGGCCGAAAAATTTTTGATGGGCTGTCGATCACGCGTCGTACACCGCGAAGAGCTACACGCTACTCGAGGCGGCAGACACGCACGGATCTGGCTGCACTGAAGATGCGCGTTTCCTCATTGGAGAACTAATACTTTTTTTATACAAGCAAGGCGAGGAAGCAAACCGGTATCTCCGCTGCGCCCTATTTAACACGTACGCCGTGCGGTAGGTGTTGAAACTGGGGAGGGGGAAGCTTTAGTTGCACTGAGTGTTTGCAGACGTGCTTCTCTTGAGATAACGGGCTGGCTCGTGGCGCCTGCGCAGTTCGAGTTGGAAAAGGCGAAATGAAGGTGTAGGACCCAGGGAGAATTGTGGCGTAGGTTCGTCAAAGAAGTAGTTACAAGCGACAGAAGGAGGACGGAACACAAGAGAGAGGAAAGGCAGGGTGTTAACCAGTCTAGAAAAACTGGTATGCCACCCTACACTGGGGAAAGGAATAGGTGAGTTTGAAACGTAGAGGCAGAGAGAGAGGGAGAAATATGGAGATGGGGAGCACAAACGCGCAGTCACACTCCTCACAGTCACAATATCGCCATTAGTCTATAACAACAGGTGCAAGCCCGTTGACTTCAAGAATTTGGGCAAAGCGACAAAGTAATTATGCTGTATGGTATGATGAAAAGGAATAGTACTTGAATAAAGTTCCATTATAGGAGCCATCTCTGCAGCGATAAAAAAAAAAGACTTTCTATAAATCTTCTCTAGACTTTCTCTAGACAGATGGACCGTGTGTGTGTGTGTGTGTGTGTGTGTGTGTGTGTGTGTGTGTGTGTGTGTGTGTGTGTGTGTGTGTGTGTGTGTGTGTGTGTGTGTGTGTGTGTGTGTGTGTGTGTGTGTGTGTGTGTGTGTGTGTGTGTGTGTGTGTGTGTGTGTGTGTTTCGTGGCACTATAAAAGCCAACTGGCCCAACAAGTGTTGCAAAAGTAATAAAAAACTAGAAATTTATTATTTTTTATTTTCTGTAGTTATCCAAATTTATTCGTATTAGCGAATACTCAGTGTAGTTTACTAAGCCTACAACAAATATCGCTGGTATTGAGGCGTTAATTTTTTGTTTCTTTGCATGTTCAATAAAATGAATTCTAGAAAGATTCGTGACGCCACTCCATTGCACATGCGCGAAGATATATCCTCAACTAGCTTGTCTTAGTGCGGTTGAAACCAGAGCCACGCGGCAATCTGTTTCTTGATTACGAAGGATGCGCCGTGTTTATTTCCCCGACTTTGTACACCGCGCACCCAGATACACCACCAACTAAACGCCCGGGAAAAAATGCTGGCGGAAATTCACAATATCCACATCTGCCTTGCGTCCGGCGTTGTGGATAACGTTTTCACTACAATCTCAACAAGCATTTTCTTATCTGCATACGGTGTAAAAGTGCTGTGTCTGCAAGTGTTCTCCTCTCTTCTCACAGAGGTTGAAAACGTGGTGCCTGCAGACGTTTCCTGTATAGTTGTCTGACCCACTCTGCGCGAGTATATTGAATACGTAAGCATATCTTTGCCGATTCAACGAGAAAACTGTCCTCCTATCAGTCTTTCACGATCGTCGCCATTAAGGAATAAATGAATGGAGCGAAACAAATTTTTACTCCGTTGCTGGTGCTTGAACCCGGGCCCTCACACTTCGAAGGCGAATGTCTAAACCACGCATGCTTGCAGAATATGAATATATCTGAATCATATAATTGCGTTGCGCCCGCGATGCAAAACAAACGTTGAAATAGAGCACTTTCTATGGAGGCTTCGTTGAATTTCATGGTAGGGGAATCAAAGCCCTTTGCAGGACATGTAAAGCCGACATGACTTTACATGTTCTTACGCTAGAATGGTTGGTAAGGGAGTATGGCGGCCGATGCTGGGCATATTAGTGAATGCAGACGGCAAATGGCACTTACGAACCAAAAGTATTGTGAATTTGGCGCCTGCTCTTTCGTTCTATTGCTTTTAATTGCACAAATGTCGCCGACACAAATGTTAACGATTCGCATGACCGCTTCACGCATGTTCCTGCAGTTATACAAGTATGAATCCAACACGCAACCCATAGTTCCTTAATGTCTTTGCATTACGGCAGCTTTCTTGATACTAACGGTGCTTCTGAGTGTTCCGGAGGCCTTGCCGAGCTCGTTTGCAACTTGTGACCTCAGTGTTTACTGCCTCGCTGCGCCCACTTAACGCCTGCCGTGGCAACACTCGCACCCGTCGCGTGTGATGTCTTGCGGCCGGTGGAGTGTCAGCCAAAAAGAAAAAAAAATCCTAAACTGAGGCGAGACTCCCCATGTATAGCTCTTGGCCAGATACTTGACGTTGGACGCGAATCTTTTTATCTGGCGAGAGAAGAAAAAAATGCGGGGAATCTAAGAGACCGACGTCGAGATACTCGGTCTGGTTGACATGCGTATCCGAGGTTTTCTAGTGTTCCGACTGTCGGCGCTGATTTGCACTCTCTCGAGACGTGACAACATGAAGACTAAGCATTTTGCGTGCGCTATTCTTTTGTCAGTAGTCACTGCACACTAAAAACAATAGTAAAAACTCAGTAACAGTAGCATTTACTACCCCCTTGGCAACTTTACTATGTTTCGCGGACATTTTACTACTAGTAATAGAAATATAAGAGCGTTTGTAAACGTTGTCATCACTGCACAGCGTGTCAGGGTTAGTGAATGTTACTCTAATGGTGCACGTGGCGGGCCAGTAAACGTTACTACTTCTAGTGGCCGTAGCGTATTATGCTTTAATAGTGAGAACTTTATACAAAATTAGACAAACTATAATTGTGTCGATTATGTTGGAATAACAATTTTGTGCTACGTCATGGCACATGCGTATGCAAGCAATGAGGTATAAGCATAGGCGTGCGCAGGGTTCCCCATTAGGGGGGGCAAAGGCTCGTCGCAGCGCCCCTACCCTACTAAGTCAATGTATGGGGCAGATTTTGCGCCCCCCCCCCTTCTTAGGTAACAAGAAGGGTCAATGTACGGGGCAGACTTCGCGCCCCCCTCTTAGGTGATTAGGGGGGGCGGCCGCCCCCCTTGCCCCCCCTGTGCGCACGCCTATGGGTATAAGAATGTGGGTCGAAAACATCGATTATATGTCTTCAAGTTCATGACTTCTCACCAGTAAAACGTGTGCTACCCCAAAGTTTAGGGCCATAAATAGCCTTAAAATTGCTGCTCGAGAATACTCTATGTCGCGTACAATCCTTAATATTCTGCGTGTGTGTGTTCGCGTTTATGGTTCGTTCATGCCTCTGCGTACGCATTATGTGAAGGTGTCGTTGTGGTGTGTACCTACCAGGGTAATCACGTGAAGTAATAATCGATTATCAATCAGTGTAACAAGACAATGTCGTACCGTTTGACTTTTTAGAATGAGCTTATGCTTCTGTTATAAATTCGACTTGATATGAAAATTACAACGGCACAGATGAACCACATGGGCGCACACCTATTTCGAGGCAATTGTAGTTCACTATTGTTGGTAACCGTAGTAACAGGTATTGAATGAGACGGCAGTAAAGCTACAAAATTTGTATTACTTCTCTCTAAGTAGTAACTGCAAGTAGTCAGTGTCATGGTTGTGATGTTCTAACTTCGCAGTGACAGCATGCTGTTACCACATAGGTAGTGAATGTTGTGACAAGCTGCAAGCATCAAGTACCTCAAAGCCAGTAAATACTACTACTTTTTGTAAGATCGTACGTATATGCCCTCCAGTAATATGAGACGAAACACCGAACTTATATGGGCAATGATTCATAGCGGGTGACGCGTATAGCTGACACGAAAATGTCTAGTCAATATGTAAACTTACCGCTGAACACTGCGCATGGTGAGACATTTTTCTGTACAGATGTCCTATGGACATTAGAACGGAAAGTCGAATGCTTACTTTCATTATTTGTTCAAGGTTGTACGTGTATTTAACTCAGTGGCAAGCCTACGAAAATCTTTTGAACGTTCGCGAGAATATCCTGTGATAGCAGATTCAGATGATGATACAGTTGTTTGTTGTTTGTTTGTTTGTTTGTTTGTTTGTTTGTTTGTTTGTTTGTTTGTTTGTTTGTTTGTTTGTTTGTTTGTTTGTTTGTTTGTTTGTTTGTATCCATCTGCGGGCTTGGGTAGACGACAGCATACATGAATATTACACGGGCGCGAAGTATCATCAGCTTAAGATGAGCTTATGGCTTTACTAAGGCCACAGCATGGCTTAACTCACCCTCACCCCCCCCCCTCCCCAAGAAAAGAATTAGAAACGAGACATATTACATAAAAAAGGCTGCAGTTGTTGAAACACACATTACTAACCTCATAATGAATACATTCATTCACTTCAAGCTGGTCTTCCCTACAGTGACACAAACAGTTATGACCGATGGATACATGACAACACATTCCACAAGACATTTCTTCACTTCATACACAACATCGGCCTAACGGCGCACATTTAATACAAGTATACACAACAAATATTATACCTTAAGGGCAAGTCTATGTCGCGAAAAAAAAAATACAATATGACAAAGTGCGTCTATCAAGATAGTCCGCACATGACGAAGTTAAAAGGAAGCTGTAGCTCGGGGGCCGTCTATTAAATCATACGTAAAATCGAGAAATTCTTTTATGAGACAACATTTTGACCAATTTGAATAAGTTTGCATTAGAGCGCAACTGTTATGTTCTGCTGACTGTTGAAAGCAGTGTTTTTGTTCGCGGCAGGTAAATTTTTTTGACAAAAATT
This sequence comes from Rhipicephalus sanguineus, assembly GCF_013339695.2. Classification (NCBI taxonomy): domain Eukaryota; kingdom Metazoa; phylum Arthropoda; class Arachnida; order Ixodida; family Ixodidae; genus Rhipicephalus; species Rhipicephalus sanguineus. The sequence continues at coordinate 271,747,589 of NC_051176.1, read as the reverse complement.
GCCGAAACTCGGCGAGCTAGAAGGAAAAAAAACGAAGCTTACTAAATTGTGGTTCGGAACCAAAACCACACATCGCAACTGGTTTACATAACTGGTTTGCAAAGGTATGGTTCACGCAACATCCGGTGCCTAATTGAAAAAAAAAACCCATAAAACATAACTTTGATCACCCTGTATATTAACTATATCGGTTTTGCCCGCCTTATTATTGTACTCTTAGGTGTATTTAACAAAATTACGATATGCTTTTTTCATTGCTGAGTTACAGTTATAAACATTATAGTTTCGTTTTTCGTTTCCTTGTTTCTCTCTCTCTCTTTTAAACTTATGCGACTGTCGATATTTTTTTTAATTCAAGATAAAAATAAGAAATGTGCTTCCCTTTGTAACTAAATTTTAACCCTTTTCTTTTAAATGCAACAAACTTCATTAAATTAAGTGCTGCATTTTATGACAAAATCTACTTGTCGGTTCCCAAGTATTTAAACAAACGCTTCAGTAGTCAAAACGAAAGTGTAGCACAAGACGAAAGAAAAATGCCTGTTAAGTTTACGGACTGTGTACACGCGTAATGACGTCATACTCTATTCAATATTTCTACCGCTAAAGGTACGAAGACTATTATTGCATCGTCATGACTATGAGCTAAGCAATTAGCACGCGTATGTCTACTTTAATACGTAACAGGAGAGCGGCCGCTGATTCTTTTTTTACAAAACGGCGACGAAGATGGCACAGGAACTTCACAGAATCCAGCTATCCCCTTCGCCTATGTGCGCGCCATATCGCGCACACGTGTAATATTAAAAGCAAACATACGTGCACAAACAAACGTCAGCAAAATGGTACTTCGCTTGCTCTTGCTGCTGCTGCTGCTGCGATGTTTCGCCTTGCCCTTGGCTGCACCCATTTTTGCGTTACAGCATGTATGCGTGTAATAAAGCGAACGGTGTACACAGACGACTGCAGCTCAGTGATCGAAAAAGTGTCGAAGGAATAGGCGTATATGTGCAGCAAACGAAAACTTGAGGCCATCTTCCTACCTTTATATGAGAGCAGCGAGGCAACGGGCGCGCGCGAATGCCGCGCGAGACACCCTTTATCGGAATAAACGACCCAGCGTTCCGCGCCAGCCCAATAATTGGGCGGCCTCATGTAACCCGATAATTAATTCGGCTCTCCCCGGGTTTTATGCTCACTCGCGGATTCCTCGCTCGGGCGAGTCGACGCTGCCGAGCCGACCTGACCTCCGGCCCGGCGGCCTACAGCGCGCCGCGCCGAAGTGGCTCGCGAAGATTACCGTGATTGGGATCAATGGACCTGGCTGAACAATGGTCACTACTTGGCTTTCGCTTTTCGTCTCTCGGGCTCGCTTACGGTCACGTCGCCGACTCAGTGCTTGCTCCGCCGCAATCCGCGCTTGCTTGTGTCGTCGCTTCTATGCCCCCTCAGCCCATCGCTGCGGAACTTCTTCGTTTTATCCTTTCTTCGGCAGGAACAGAACCGCACTTCTTGGTCAGTTTGGCTTGATGAAGCCCAACAGACGATGTACGTGAGTAGAGAGAAGAAACGTGCTATACGAAGCAGAAATCAGTTTGTGTTTTATTGTTTTAATTTTTTGCCGTACCTTTTTGAATGGCCTTCTTTATTTCTGGCATTCTTGTGCCCAAACCGTTATATAAGGTAGCCCCTTTCGCCTATATGGCATAAAAAGACGGAAAGATCCGGTTTCGTTCTGTATAAGAGCGCCTATCTATACACACGCAGTGATGTGGATCTGTGCCACTTGCGAGTATATTACAGCACGTAAAAATTTCAACTCTCGTAACACTAAATATTTCCGTAAATGAATGGGGTAATAAAAAGACAGCTTTACCAAATTATTGATGTAAAATGGCATCCGAAGAAGATAGCAGACGCCCATTTGCATTCATTCCTGCCGTAATCTTGATCTTCGCTTATATATGTGTACCTACGGGCACTGGCACTCTGTGCCAAGGGAGCAAGGTGAGAGAAATAAAAGATAATAATTTTAAAAAGACAGGCTTGGCACGAGTCCACCTGCGCCCTTCATATCCGGATTCTGTGTGGTGCGTGCCTTTTCAAGAACAGTCAATGCGGATTATTGTGCTATCTCGTCTCCTGTGCTGTCCCGTGTCGTACTTTAGCCGAATCAAGCTAGTGCAACTTCCTACTGTTCAGCTAACTATAGTCTCGTCGTCATAATAGCGCAAACAATATTTCCTTGAGGGTGTCGATAAGCGCAAGTAAATCAACGCTGGACGTGGGGCTAAATGTAAAACGTAGGCTCCATCCGCATGAATGACTTCAACAGCGAACAAGAGAAGCTGATCGGAACACATAGTGCTCGTAATTATTGGAAGCGTAGCATGAATCACTCTTTTTCAGCCAAAATTAAGCCACCATTACAGATGCACCGTCGAACCGGAAAACGTTACGATACATTCAACTTGTTCGATTTTAAATTTATGTTGAGATGCTTATTATTACAGAGGATGAGCTTCTTGCGACGTATTCAGAATCTTACTTAGGAAAATGGGGACGCTTATAACTTTTGTGAGAAGCAAGGAATGGAAATGGAAAGGGGGGGGGAGGTCACCATTTATCCTTGCCACATAATGCCCGCTTTAGCTCGGTCCTTTTCGTACGTAAGCGCATTTAATGCAAGCCAGTGGCGGGATGCAGGTTACTATACTATGCCATTTTAGGGCCTAACGTCACGGTAGTTATTTACTCCACGGCAAGTATATGAGTTTGCCGATCCATTTATATCAATTTTATTCGTAACCGAAATATCAGAGGCCCTACATAGGTGAAGAGACGCACGGACCGCTGACGAAGCTATAGATGGCCAAAAAAAGTAACTGCAGTAGAATCATTACGTTATCCCGGTCCATTTTACGAAGCGAAAAAAAAAAAAAACAGTCCTAATTCACTGAAAAACTGATATCGAGACGATGATTCGTCGTAAACGAAACATAATATATCTCTCCTAAATGATTTGAGAACGTCCGAGCAATACGAGTGTGACTTAGCGGCGCGTGAGCAACAGCCGATGAAAGCAACATATGACCTGTATGCTACCTTTTCTTTTATCTTTGTTTTTCTTTATTAATACCTTGGGACAATTATACAAAGTGCAGCAATGAGCCCGAAAACTTGATGACCAATGCGCTTAACTGTAGACTTACCGCATACATTACTTAGTTTCCCGCAAGGGTTCACGAACGCTGTGAGAAAAACGACTCAGCGTTCCTTTCAACAAGCAGACGGAAGGCGGGCTTTAAGGCCAGGGAAGAAAAAAAAATACTGAAGTAAGAGTCTGCCGTAAGATTCATATAGTTTGGCGTGTTCCATCACTTATACGTTTTATCAGCAGTGGGTTGAAGTTGTAGTGTGACAAATGGGAGATACGTTGCAGCAGACCACACCGGTAATTCTCTTCTTTTCTATCTCGCGTACCAGAACAAAAGAGACCGATAGAAGATTCTTGCCATTGGGTAGCGTAAACGGAAAGGCCAGAAATGAACGGACGTTGGTGACTCGGTTCTCCATAATGGACTTGTCGATTTTATTCGGATCAAGATAGAAGCGCTGTGTGATTTTTCTATTGTATATAGCAGCATTTCTTGCGACGCATAATTTCAATAATTAACCGAGTACATGAACGAGGTATACTGATCGGGTTGTGCTGTGAGTGAGTGAGTGAGTGAGTGAGTGAGTGAGTGAGTGAGTGAGTGAGTGAGTGAGTGAGTGAGTGAGTGGGAGTGAGTGAGTGAGTGAGTGAGTGAGTGAGTGAGTGAGTGAGTGAGTGAGTGAGTGAGTGAGTGAGTGAGTGAGTGAGTGAGTGAGTGAGTGAGTGAGTGAGTGAGTGAGTGAGTGAGTGAGTGAGCGAGCGAGCGAGCGAGCGAGCGAGCGAGCTGTTACGTTATGTTTGCAACGCTTGTAGCTGGCCTTTTCCCTAGACGAAATTGGTAGGTGGGCAAACATAAGACATTGACATTCATGGTCTAAAGAGCTGATTTATCAAAATTAGGCTACTTTTAATAAATTTATTGGAGCTCCATAGTCAGTTCAGAGATGCCCCTATAACCTGTCGCTAGCATAACTATATGGAGGCTGGCCAGTGGTGCGCATGTCCAGTTCATCATGAACGCTGGCCAAGCGCACGTGAAAAGACATGGAAGGTCGCATTTTATTACGCTCGCAGATTTCTAAGAGAGAGAGAAAAATGTAATGCGGAAAGGCAGGGAGGTTAACCAGAAAACATATCTGGTTTGCTACCCTGCACTGGGGAAGAGGTAAGGGGAGACCGAAAAGTTAGAAAGAGAGGGATGGCATAGGGAGGGAGGGAAGCACAAACGCACACACACACACACAGGAGTGTCACAATCGTTCAACGAGGCGGGTCGCTCGCAGAAACTTCATCAGCGCCTTCGTTGCTTTCTGGCGTGAAGCTCGATCGTTCCGACATTCCAAGATTGACTGCTCAGAGAGCGGCTGGTCGTCGAGGCGAGCAAACACTGCTGCGAGGGATTGTCTCTCAGAGCTGTATTGAGGGCACTGACATAAGATGTGTTCAATGGTTTCGTCATTGCCACAATATTCACATGCAGCGCTGTCTCTCATTCCGATGCGGCACGCAAAGGCGTTCGTAAAAGACACCCCAAGCCACATGCGGCAGAGAAGGGTCGTCTCGGATCGGGGCAGGCCAGATGGAATGCTGAGTCGTAGGCATGGATCCAGGCGGTGAAGACGGGTGTGGAGAAAACCGGCCGTGTTCCACATAGACCTTGCGACATCATGCGCAAGCGTATTAATCTTTGCTGCTGCGTCGCTTCTTGACAGTGGGATAGGTTCTATCACGCCATTTTCGTGAGCATTCTTAGCTGCATCGTCGGCATGCTCGTTACCGATGATGCCGCAGTGGCCTGGCAACCACTGAAAAGTTATAGCATGTCCTTCGTCTATTAGTTGATGGTACAGTTGTCGTATTTCCAGCACCAATTGGTCTTGAGCCCCACGACGTAGAGCAGTTCGAAGACATTGCAGAGCTGGTTTCGAATCAGTAAAAATGCCCCATTTTTGTGGCGCTTCTCGATAAATCCTGCGGAGTGCGCTGCGGAGTGCCGCAAGCTCCACGGCTGTTGATGTTGTCTTGTGTGACGTTCGAAACTGTATGTTTTCGGCTCTTGCTGGGAAGATCAAAGCTCCTGCAGATCCTCCAACAGTTGTCGAGCTATCCGTGTAAAGTTTAACATGATCTTTGTAATCTTCGTGCAACATGAGTAGAGTCATCTGCTTCAAAGCTGGCGATGAGAGCTCCGCCTTCTTGCGAATCCCCGGCACTGTCAAGAGCAGTTTTGGTCGGTCCAAGCACCAAGGGGGTGTTAGAATCCGTTCCGGAGGCGTGTAGGCTGTTGGAAGGCACTCTCGGTAAGTCAATATTCTCTTACAGAAGGAGGTACTCGGTCGATCGTCTGGAAGCGAAGCAAGATGGTGGGCAGGGGCGCGAGCAAGGTGCCTAATGTGAGCTCTAAGCACCTCCAATGTAATGTGCACCGTGGCCGGATGATCTTTGGCAATTGCGATGGTTGCGGCTGTTGATGTGCAGCGTGGTAATCCAAGACAAACTCTGAGTGCCTGGCCCTGGGCGTTTTCGATCGTGCGTATACTGCTTTTGCAAGCGTTCGTCAGAACCGGCAAGCTATACCGCAGGTATCGCAGAAACAGCGTTTTGTATAGCTGCAGCATCGCGTGCACTGATGTGCCCCACGTTTTTCCTCCGAGGAACTTGAAAAGTTGTGCGATGGCCGTTAGGCGCTTCTTTAGAGTGGCCACATGGGGACTCCAGCAGAGGTTTCGATCGATCGTGACCCCCAAAAACCTGTGCATCCTGGCGTAGCAAACATTGCGTCCATCGATGGCGATGGGATATGACGTCATTGCCTTCCGCGTGAACGCAACCAGCGCCGATTTCTCAGGAGAAATCTCGAGGCCTTGTTCTCTAAGGTACGCCGATACTGAATTCGCTGCTTTTTGGAGCCTCGCACGTACCTGAGGGCGTGTTACACCTGACGTCCAAGCACAAATATCATCTGCATAGAGAGATATCTGCACGGAATCTGGTATGCGTTCCACGAGACCGATCAGAACCAGGCTGAATAGTGTGGGGCTCAATACACCACCTTGAGGAACGCCACGGTGTGTGTAATGCTCAGAAGTCGGCCCATCATCAGTTTGCACAAACAGTGATCTCATATGTAGGTAGCAACAGATCCAGCGGTACACTCGTCCACCCAAACCAACCGACTCGAGGGCGTCAAGTATGGCTTCGTGAGAAACATTATCATATGCTCCTTTGACATCTAAAAATAGTGCGACAGATAGCCGTCTACTCATTTTCTGGTGTTGTACGTAGGTCACCAGGTCAATGGCATTGTCAATGGAGCTACGAAGACGACGAAAACCGGCCATGGCGTCTGGATATACTCTGTAGCGTTCTAGGAACCACTCGAGTCTGGCAAGGATCATTTTCTCCATCAGCTTCCCTACGCAGCTAGCCAGCGCTATTGGGCGGTATGACGTAAGCTCTAGAGGTGATTTTCCAGGTTTGAGAAGTGGAACCAAACGGCTTGTTTTCCATTCTCTGGGGACCGTTCCGTCTCTCCAGGACTCATTGAACACGTCCAGCAAAGCGCTTCGCGCTCGATCACCGAGATTGCGTAATAGTCGGTATGATATGCCATCCGGTCCAGGCGACGACGATCGATTGCATAAAGCAAGAGCCGCATCCAGCTCTTTCATGGAAAAAGGCAGGTCCATGTGCGGGTCAAGGGAATGTGGCGTGTCATCAGCAGTAAGGGCTCCTGTGCAAGTTGACGGGCCTGCAATCTTCCTACAAAAATCTTCCGCTACCTCGATATCCCTTCTACGTTGGAAAAGGGCCAAGGCTTTAAACGGAAAACGTTGTTCGGGAAAAATGCGTAGGCCTCGCACGGTTCGCCATATTTGAGAAAGTGGTTTGCGAGGGTCTAGAGACTCGCAAAACTTCGCCCACCGTTGAAACTCCAGTTTGTCCATACGACGCTGGATCTTCTTTTGCATGCGCCTAGCTATCCTCAGATCTTGAATGGATTTTGTGCGTCGATATCTGCGCTCCGCACGCCGACGAATCGCACGGAGTCGCTCTAACTCCACATCCGTTTCTGAGGGCCTTGTAGAACATGTCAGCGTGCGTATCGCACTCTGCGCTGCTTCTTTAAAGTGAATGCCGTGCAGATCCTCTCCGCGCGCTCAGAAAGAGATGCCAGACAGAGCAATAGCAAGTTAAGTCACGCGTACCTACAAGCGAGAAATGCGCCTGTGTCCGGTCAATGGTATTTGATGACCTTAATTAAACTACGACTTGTGGCATGTGGCTGTGTGCTGAAGTGATGAAATACTCGTAAAATTTCACAAATAGAATTTGGCAGCTCTCGTATATTGGGCCCTTCGTTTTCTCGTTCCATGTTTTCTTCGCTTTAGTTCTTTTAACACGAAAATGTTTTATGCCGGGGTCTACCAAGACTTCGCTAGCGTATTTCCGTCAGCGAAAACTGACTTTTACTGACGTATTTCCGTCACGTAAATACAGATGAAAAAGAAAAGTCTTGACGTCTTGGATGAACTGGGAGTCGAAGCCACGACCTCTAGGTCCACGACGAAAGGCGCTTGACGCTTTACCCACTGCGCTACCCACGCTCATGCGTGAGACTTCGCAAACGCGCCTTATATCTCCAACACCCCCATTTCCAAACGACCTTAGTTAGCGTGCGGCGGTGTCGCCGTCTGGGATCGGTGAAGTGAAGTACTGCATCTTGCAATAATTAGCCCGTCAGTGAGCGCTTCGGTATACTTTCAGTATTCGTAGCAGAAGGAAGCGGAACGCCTTTCGGCGTTCCCGGCTCAATCTACGAACCTCTGCCTCCCGCGCTCCTGAAGCACAGTGTGGTATAGGGTATGCATGAGCTACCCTATGATTGGGTAGCGCCCACCTTGCTATTTCTCTCCTCAATTGACGACGCTTTGAAGGAGTGCGTATCGAGTACCAGTATTTATTATGTGCTTGTTGATGTCATCTTTGCGCGGGATTCAGCATATACTGTATCCACGTGTATGTTTAATTCAGCTGCCGCAAGGGTTAAATCATGATCTTTGGCGTTAGCCGTCGGGTGGAAATGTGCCACTAGGCCTCAACGTGGGTACATCCACGTCAAATGGTGCTATAGCTGCCAAACACTAATAGACATTGTGCAACTATACTCCTGTCAACATCAACTATACTCCTGTGAAGACACGGTTCACATTCGTGTTATACCGATTCCCATGACGAAGGTATCAACCATGTTTTTCTTTCTTTTTTTTTTAATTCGGTGTGCTAGCACGAATACATGTAAGCATACATTTTGATCGTATGCCAGTGCAGCAAGCAATACAGGACAATTCCAATGCACATACTTCGCATCTCGGCAAGGCTCACGCTGCGGAGTACAACAAGTGTGTAACGATGCAATCGATCCATCCCGAAAAACAGTTAATCAAGCAAGGCCGAGAAATACAAGATGAATCACTCAAATAAGACATCATCGCTGCTTACCGCAACCAAGACAAGCCCAAGAAAGAGAAAACAGCGAAAACTATTTGCCACTAGAAAGAAAGAAAGAAAGAAAGAAAGAAAGAAAGAAAGAAAGAAAGAAAGAAAGAAAGAAAGAAAGAAAGAAAGAAAGAAAGAAAGAAAGAAAGAAAGAAAGAAAGCGAACTTATTCCGAGATATTACAATCAACTCACACGAGTACAGCTTTTTCCGACTTCGTATTGATCGCTGCTTAGTCGCTGCGCTTTGTTTGGTACGTTGTCAAAATAGTTCCCTATACGCACCCAAACCGCCGCCACCTTGCCAATAATCTGTTGCTCTTGGCTGTCGACACTCATGTAGCTGACCCTGCGATATCACGTCCACCTTTGCTTATGTTTTCGTCAGTGCAATCACAAAGAATTTCAGTTTTTTTTCTTTTCTTTTCTCTGTTGCCGGCAGTCTTTGACACCGCGGCTGAAGACCTTTTTCAGCGCTTGCGCAGGTCTGAGCGCGCACAGGCACGCCTGAATGGGTGTTATCTGCCGTTATCTGTCCCACGTATATATGACGCACTCGACACCGGAATCCGCGTACGGGCTCCAATTTCGCATAGTACATCTGCGATTACGGACAGGAGGAAACGACTCGTGCAAGCTCTTTCAATGGCTTGCTCCCATCTCGAGATTACGCGAGCGGCTCTTCTTGAAAACACTCCAGCGGTAAATGTGTCTTCTTGTCCGCCGAGGGATGTTTGCAGGTAACAGCATGTACACCTGGAAGGCCCCCACCCCTCCGCCTTTTTTCTTTTTTTTTTTCTATCTACAGTTAGTCTACTATGTTAGTCGACGTAGACTTGTCGCATGAGGCATGTCGTTGACCAGGGGGGTGCATGGAGGATTGACATACATTGCGCTTTCAAATGTCTAGTGCACTAAACTAGTGAAATAGGAACGTTCCAGCACAAGTGTTTCCGCCTTTGCCGCATGTTATCTGTGCACGAGCGATCCAGTGTACGCGCTACGGTATTTGACATCATAGACTGGGCAATGGAATGTGTTATGCGAAAACTCACTTTATCCGCATTCCCACTGGTAATTCGATGAAAGGGCTGCATGTCTCTATAGTGTCTTGACTGAAAATATTATTTTTGACTTTGTGCTATCTACGTCGACATAACGATTCTTATCCTCTAAAATGTGGTGGGTTACGCCACTTCTTCACTATGTGCCTCTCTTGTACCATTGAAATATTATTATTATTATTATTATTATTATTATTATTAGTAGTAGTAGTAGTAGTAGTAGTAGTAGTAGTAGTAGCAGTAGTAGTAGTAGTAGTAGTAGTTGTAGTAGTAGTAGTAGTAGTATTGACAGATTTGACTGACATGCAGCCACCTCCGCCCCCCGCCCCCTATACTCCTATGACATTTTTATTTTGTTCGCTTTTTACAACAAAGCGAAAAATTTACACTATCGGCAGAACAATGCCCGGTGTAGCCCTCGAAATGAGATTAACCTTATTGGCCTCGTCAGATAGGCCAGCAGAATTATGTATATTACGCGCTAGGAACGCTGACAGCATATCCTATCTCGTATGTTGCGCGTGCACCCCTGCGGAACTGAGAAAGGTTTTGTATCTTTAAACTATGGACGGATCTCTTCGGTGTCTTTTCAACTACATGACATCTCGCCTTCACAGATTGATTGATTGATTGATTGATTGATTGATTGATTGATTGATTGATTGATTGATTGATTGATTGATTGATTGATTGATTGATTGATTGATTGATTGAAACAGCCGTTTATATTTAGAAATAACTCATTTTGTTGCAAAAGGAGTGCTCTGATCGTAATGATTATTAACAAGCTCGTTCTTTAACGTTCACGCTCATTGTTAATGCTCTCTTTGAGTGATCCTGCCAAAAGCTGCCGACCGATTTCAAACAGCTCTTGCGAATGAAAAACTTTCTAAATTCAACTCCATATATACTGGTATCATCGAAGTCAAAATAGAGGCAAGCGCCGAAGAAAAAAAAATATGAATAAAAGTGGAGGTTAAACGCGTCGCCTGCACACAAATAATAGACAAATGTTATCTAATAGGATATAAAGACGAGCAATAGCCAACACAGCGCGAAACGGATTGTTAAGCTATTGCAGTTGCCAGCTAAGCCTGTAGACGAGGCACTTATACAGGTATCAATGGGTAACAGGTAGCCATTGATCTCACGGGATGCGTTCTATTAAATTCAAGAGTATCCGATGAAATTGACCGTGTGTCTGTCAACAACGCGGAGAGCCAAAGCGCTGCCCGGCACGCACCGTTCGGCAACGAAGCTCGATGCAGGGACCGTTTCGCCAACCCGCTTCTCTTCGTTGCATCTGCGGCCGGCGGCTTCTGGCGGCCTCTGGGACAGCCTTTATACGATGCGACCCATATGCGGCAATTATTAGCATAAGCACCGCAGGCCTTGTTCGCGCAGGCGGCCCATAGGGTATCAGACGTCTGGGCCGACATGCACCCCACGTTGCGGACTCTACTAGGCGATTAATGTGACTGAGTAAATGACTGTCAGCTCAGCCGTAGCGGAAGCGGCCCCTAATAGCTTCTCATCGCGCACGTTTAATGGGGCCGTTGGCATTTTCCGTGGCTCGCTTGATTATCACTGGACGGGCAAGAAATCTCCTTCCCGCTGCGCGCCAAAAGGAGCGAGACAGGAAGGACGAAAACAGCAGGAAAGCGGCAATTCGTCTAGCAACCCTGTGAGGAAACCCGGCTCTGCCGATTCGATTGAGCAAGGAACGCGAACGCAAGCAGACAGATGAAAAGAAAAGGAATCGGCATCTCGTTAGCAGTCATCTTTCTCCCCCCCCCCCGCCTTATTTTTTTATTTTTTGTAGTGATGTAAACATGAATGCACGCAATGCTGAACTGCTGAACACAAACCAGAGGTAAGCGCGCAAAATAAATCTCAACGCGCTTTCGTTGGAAGGGCGTGAACTCCGAGAAGCGTGCAGTGATGAAAAAATAAAAAGATAAAGATAAAGGAAATTCGGGGCGGTGGGTTTTCGGAAGGAAACAAGCTTTCTCCTGGGCTGCGAAACTTATTACAACCCTTAATGCGTTGGGCTGACTTCCTAGCGTATTCGCGCTATATAGTGATAACAGCGTCAAAGGCCTAAAGTGTTATTTTCTTAGGCGAGTGCGTAATTGAACGACTCAATACGCAGTCCCGCAAACGGCACGAAAGAAAAGGAAACACACACACACACACACACACACACACACGCACGCACGCACGCACACACACACGCACGCACGCACACACACGCACGCACGCACACACACACACACACACACACACACACACACACGCGCGGGAAAAGGCATTGAAAAATGTCTCGTCATACCAGTTTTCGTATGTATCCCTTCATTTAAACGGCCGCGAGCGCCCCGAGACCATGTCATGTAAATCATGCTGCACATGAAATGCGCGTCATGATTTGCATGTTAGGACCTGTCATTATGTTCGTCATGAACTCTTGTCACGCCGTACCAATTTTGGTATGTATGAAAATAGCGGAACGGCCACAAGAGCCCAAAGGCCGTGGAATGTGAATCATGCTGTTCATGACATGCGTGTCATGATTTTTATGATATGACCTGTCATTTATGTTCGTGATAAGGCCATGTTATGACACACCAATTTTGGTATACATCCGATTAACGGAATGGCCAGGGAGCCCAAAGGCCGTGGAATGTAAATCATGCTGTTCATGACATGCGTGTCATGATTTTTATGATATGACCTGTCATTTATGTTCGTGATAAGGCCATGTTATGACACACCAATTTTGGTACACATCGGATTAACGGAATGGCCAGGGAGCCCAAAGGCCGTGGAATGTAAATCATGCTGTTCATGACATGCGTGTCATGATTTTCATGATATGACCTGTCATTTATGTTCGTAATAAGGCCATGTTATGACACACCAATTTTGGTATACATCCGATTAACGAAACGGCCAGGAGAGCACAAAGTCGTAGGCGGCTAGATAGATAGATAGATAGATAGATAGATAGATAGATAGATAGATAGATAGATAGATAGATAGATAGATAGATAGATAGATAGATAGATAGATAGATAGATAGATAGATAGATAGATAGATAGATAGATAGATAGATAGATAGATAGATAGATAGATAGATAGATAGATAGATAGATAGATAGATTAGATAGATAGATAGATAGATAGATAGATAGATAGATAGATAGTAGATAGATAGATAGATAGATAGATAGATAGATAGATAGATAGATAGATAGATAGATAGATAGATAGATAGATAGATAGATAGATAGATAGATAGATAGATAGATAGATAGATAGATAGATAGATAGATAGATAGATAGATAGATAGATAGATAGATAGATAGATAGATAGATAGATAGATAGATAGATAGATAGATACGCTCAAAGTCGCAGAAGTTCGCTAAGAAATGCTTCACATTTAATATAGGTAGTATTTATTCGTCTTCACGCGATTACCGTGGCCGCAGCAAAGCATTGGATGAACGACCTAGTTAACGAATCGTCTGCGCGTTATAATATCCGCCTCGACAAACAAAGAGCAGGGTGGACCGCTCTAATTTGCCCCTTTTCGTGTTCGCCCTTGGATCGCACTTGCGTCTCTTCGCAAGGAACCTGCCCCGAGACGCAGGAGCGGTCAGCCCCTCGGGGGTACCACGGTAGCAGCGGGGGAAAACGGCCGGCGCGTGCCTTACCTCCGCTCTGGCGCGCCGTTATCGGCTGCCCGCTCCTCCGGGGGGGGGGGGGGGGTACTCTCTCCCCCCCGCTAGGAATGCCTCGTGCGCGACCTCGATAGGGAGGGCCGCTCCCAGCCGTGGATGTGTATAATACGCGCGCGTTATTTCGTGACATCTGCTCGCGCCGCCGAGCACCGTAATAGAGAAGTAGCCACGCCTGTTCTCTTGGCAAGTGCAGTTATTGACACCGCGTTACCCCCAAAGCCGGAGCGGGTAAACGGGCACGACGAAAGCGAAGCCGTCGAGCAGCACAAACGAGTGGGCAGAAGAGGCATTCGGTGGAGGTTTGCACGCAAACCTTGCATGCCAGATCCCTCCGAGATTGGCGCCATGCCCGGCGAGCATCCCCTGCAGGCGGACGTTAACGAATGCGCCAAACGGGTTACTTGAGGCGAAAGAGGGAGGGTTAATTCAGTGCGCGCCACTCGAAAAAACATAACAATTGGCCACACGTTCCGCCTCTCCCTTGAGCGACGCTTTCCGCCGCCTGGCTTGGCACTGGGAAATACGTAAACGAGGTCGAGCCGAAATTTTTGCGTATAATTAACGCGGTTGTCCCCGCTCCTTGTTTTCTTCCCGTTAAGCACCCTGAGGTTTTTCATGCGCTATCCTTACATTCGGAGGTATATATGTTTCCCACCGTATATCTCAAATCGGAGGCGATCTATATTTATCCTTCAGGGACAAAATGCACACTCGTTGACGTTATATATATATATATAATTTGGGATTTTGAGGACTGCTGAAAAGCTCCTTTGCTTCTCCACCTTGGTACTCCGGTTACTACTTGTATTCTATACATGTCTTGGACCTCGCACTCACACTGAGCGCACATAGATCAGTTGAATGCAGTCACGCGATAAAGCCGCATTTCCAACTGCTCTTGCCCGTGGTGCTTTTCACCCTATTTCACAGCGCGGAACTGGCGGCGATAGCTGGATACGCGACACTTTGCCTGCCCTCTTTTTGCTATCTGGACGAGGCCGTTCATAAATCACGATTATGGCTGCTGCGGGGAGGCTGTTTCTCGAGAAACACTAATTCTGCATTCTATCGCCGAGCGAGCAGCGAAACAAACCTCGGCTCGTTTGTTGACGAGCTAACCATGCCGCTGTCTCAGAAGTAAAGTGTTTTGTTTTCTTTTTTTCTTTTGTGTGCGTGCTTGTTCCTTGCGTAATGTTGGACAAACGCGCGCTGAACTCAAACTGAATATTCGGCAATGCTACTCAAATTCAATCTATTCCGACTCCCAAGATTATTTGGCGCTAAATGTAATAACTGAAAGTCTGCTTCCTGTCCGCGAAGGAAGAACGGACCACCTAATTGTATATGCGCCACTGTCCATTATTTGACTTCGAGGTGATTTACGCCGTTCCCTATTCGTTCAGCGCATACTAACCGACCTCACTGCTCGGTAGTCTACACAGCGATGGAACTATATACTGTTGTACATACGACTGCCCTGAGCGAACGCCTTTGAATTCGTGTCGCTGTCCGCGCGCATTCCTTTAATTGCGCAAGTATTCCGGGGCTACACTCCCCTCGGGGAATCCTACGTCCGCCTGTAACGTAGCGTGTTTTGCATTACAAGTGGGCTGATCCTGGAGATAGTGCGATACTGAACTCGCAAGGAGATGCCAACAGAAGTCCCACAAAGGATAATGAAGTAACAGTACCGTCCGCAACAGCACATCTTTATAGCGGTAAACGCCCCATCCTTTCGACTTTGACAGAGCGGAGAACGGTGATGACTGGCCTACAGTACTCACTCACCAGCACCTTGCATATGGCATTTACATACAACCGGAAGTGGTCAGCATTGGTTAATGTCGGATGGCCGTTTAACTACTAATAATCGCTGGTGTCGGGGAACGCTTGCTATGACGGCTGATGTCGGTTAGCGTGGTAAATAATGGCGGCTAGTGTTGCCATATGTTAGTTAAGTGATGCAGCTACAAATAATGCTTACGCGCGATGACCAGGATTTTAGGACGTTCCTGTCGCGCCATCTCGTGGTGGCGGCCGCGCGCACCCTACCTTAACCAAATGGCGAAATAGGCGGGTAAAAAAATTATATTGGAGCAACAAATAGCATTGTCGAAACTCACTCGCGTTTATCTATGCTAGAGGCCCGCTGGAAGATTTCGGTAAAATTCTGACATTGTGCCACGGAGCGCGTAGGTTTCTGGGGTGCTTCAGCTCCGCCCATAAACGTCTCAGTGGTGGTATTATCGGATATTCGAATGTCCTGGTAGCCTAGGTATTTTGGTGCACGGTACAGTAATTTTACAGCAACGTTTCAGTGGGCCTCTAGTGTGCATAATCATGAGTCAAACTTGATAGCCCCTTTTGTTCCTGATTTTTCTGCCTAATTGTTATTGAGTTACGGCGGGGTGATTGGCCGCCACCGAGAGATGTCGCAACATCGACTTTTTTCCGAGTATTGTTAAATAAGCTATCTGAGCATTTCCAGTAAGGAGTTTCTGCCGATTTTTTTGTTCCTTCCGCTGCGAAATGTATGCCTTCCTGATAAACATCCCTGCCCTCTCCTCTTCCATGGCGATGTGAACAGCACGTGAAACACACAAGGACGAATAACCGACGAGGACTAGCGCTCACTTCCAACTGAAATGTATTAACACGAACATGGAAAACGAGAACAAGATGGCACACGTGATCACCACTCATTCAAATGCGCATGACAGCACACATGGAAAGGGAACCGCGAGGCACAAAGAAGTAATATAGCAAAAAGCGCAAGAAACCGTGAAAAGACATCAGGACAAGCAGTCGGAGTATCTCTAGGTTATCTGACCGGATGAACTAAGGTAATCTATTTCTTTGTCAGTAAGAGCGATTGAAGGTTTGCTGATGCGATTGCCTTTAGCGATAGCTGCAGCTTCAATGATGATGCGTGTGCTATCCTGGCGATGCCTAGCTAAAATCTGTGTCTTATCGAATGCTGGAGCACACCCGCATTGTGAACAGTGAATTGCAAGAAAACCTTCTGTCCATCTGCGTACATTTTGGTTATGCTCCTGCAAACGTACATTAAGGCACCCGCCCGTCTGGCCGATATAAGTCTGTCCGCATGAAAGTGGTATTCTATACACAGCGCTACTAGATCAGTCAACGAATTTATTCTTGTGGTTAATTTTGCATGAGCGTTCATCCCGTTTTATAGGGTTGGTCCTAACACTCAGCTCAGACAGCTTGTGCGGTGCCGAAAATACGACTGAGATGCCCGCCTTCTCACCCATCTTTTTGAGCTTGTGAGAAATGGCTTGTTTATACGGGATGACCGCCACCTTATTTCCCGCTGTTGCCTGAAGATCAGGAGAACTACTCGACTGCTTCAACTTTTCCCGCAGCTTGTCATCGACAGAGACGAGAAGGTGACGGGGATAGCCGGCTGCCCTCAATCTACCTTTATGCGAGAAGAAGCTATCGTGAATAGAGCGATGGCAGGACTTAACAAGGGCGTTGTGCAAGCGTGCTTGAATGATTCCCCGCTTGACTAGTTCACGCCGAAGTGTAAGGCAGGAGAGGTTTTTTGGCGCGAGGCTCGTACCTCCAACACACATGCCAGTTAAAAAGAACAGTTTTAAGTCGAGATATTTGAGCACTCCATCTTCAGCAAACTCATGTGTGATAACGAGCGGGTCAAGGCATTCCTCAAAAATGGACAAAGTGCCCTGACACAAGGATCCAAAAGTGGCATCGTTTCATTCAAACCAAACGAGATAATCGTCCACAAACCGGAAGCATTTTGCCACATTGGTTTTTTCCAATCTCGCTTCAATCTCCTTATCCACATGGGCTGGAAACAAGTCACTAAGTATGGGAGCGATGCCGGAGCCGATACATACACCGCTTTTCTGCAAATAAACACGTCCATTCCATTGAGCGAAGGTAGAGGTGAGGTAGACTTTGAGTATACCAAGAAAGCCTGCTATCGTAACACCGCACTCATTTCGGAAAGCAACGACGCCAAAATCAAGGACTGCTTGTTCAGTTGAAAGTCAGCGTTAGTCCTCATCGGCTATTCGTCCTTGTTTGTTTCACGCGCTGTTCACGTCGCCATGGAATACCAACTAGCCCGGTCACACACCTTGCTCTCCTCTTCCTTTTCCGTCTCTCATACGCCAATCCTGTCCGGCGACTTGTGTTAGCACCTGGTCATAAGTCCAGCAACTCTGGTAAGGGAGTCCACCGAAGCATTTGAAAGAGCAAGCACCCTCTTGTGAATGGCTCCAGCCTGCGTCAGTCTTTCCAAAGTTCTCACGATACAATATCGCTGAAGAAAAAGTCCCATGGGCTGATGATGAGTGGTTGAAGCGGGTTTTATAGGAACAGCTCACTTTTGCCTCACACGCGCATCACGGAGCAAGTCACCAAAAGATACACCGACGGCGATCTTGCCGCAACGTACTTACAGCGTACACTATACACCGTACATTGTCCGCTCTACAATGTTCAGTGCTTTCCCAAGCGTACAATGTACTCTTGGGAAAGCGTAAACACGAGCGGAATCCTTGAAGTCCACAACCCGGGCCTTCCGCTTGCAGGTCGGGGAGCAGCGCTCAAGGTCGAATGGAGGAGTTTTGAGTTTTATGACCTCGTTCTCGTTCGGATTGCCGAACCATTGAGTGTCGGTCCTATATAGTATAAATCCCTTACATACGCTGCCAGCGATGACAGGAAGACGCGGCTGTATAAGACCCATTGTCGTCTAACCAGCTCTTTCAACCTTGATAACCCAGCTTCTACGAAGGACACATTTGTTTCTGATTCGGGCACTCAGTATATTCAAGTTAACGAATGCACGTAAAGGTGAAGCGGTTCGGTTTTATTCTAAGGCAGCACTTAAGAAAGACAAAGCAGAGGTCCGGCCAACGGCAGGCGATAGCGCCACATAAATTTTGTACGGGCGTACGGTACTGTGGCTGTCCGGAGAGCGGTGTCAGAGGCATCATTTATTTTGAGGTTCGGAAAAAGAAGACAGAGCGGGCGAAGAATAATCGGGTGCAAGTCACTTTATACGCAGGAGAGGACGCAAGGCCACCGGTGGCGTGCGAGGTCCACTGGTCGCCGCATGGTGCCCGTAACCAAACGCGTCGTCACGATAATTGAGCACGCTTAGTATCGAATTCACTCCGGCGAGGTGATCAGGATCAGCTTTGTGCGTTCGAGGGAAGCGCCTCATAGCCTGTGGTGAACGGGGGAGGTGCGCCGCCCCCGCTGCGCGTGATAGTGGAAGGCTGGAGGGAGAGGAGAGCAGCAATGTGGCTCTGCGGCGTTCCCTCCCGCGCTGGGAGACAGCCCTGGCGACCCGCCAGAAAGGGTCAGTTTTCAAAGCGCCTCAAGTTGCTAATCCCACGCGTTTTATTGCTCCGTTTCTTACGCGTGCCTGATGTGGCTGCGATTCATCACCAACGATACACAGCGCCATCCACAGTTCGCGGACTGGGCGCCCCCATTTAATCCCGCATCCGAGCGGAATGCGCCGCTGCGCCGCCATTTGACGCTCGTCCAGGGTGCGCTCCCTATGGTCACCTGAAGGTGCGTTGGAGGGGTCCGCTGCACGTCACGAGCTGGGCACTTCCTCGTCTTTGTGCTTGTCCGTAAGCAGGCTGTGAGTAATGAAGGATGCAGTCGTGAAAGTTGGGGGGGAACGATACACCATGGTAATAGCCTGTCTGTAAAGGACGGGGGAGGAGGTAATGTTACTAATTGAGATGTGAACAAAATGATAGCGGCCTGCGTCAAGGTGAGCAAGGCCCCCTTGGGACACATTCAGCAGGCAATCGTGCTCGCTCAGGGCCTAATGCGAGTAAACAAGGTGGTGCGCGCGGCTCGTGACCATTGTGCACGTTCACGCCAAGGTCCAGCGCGTGCGTCTATGTATAGTGAGGAGCGCGCTGGCGTCTTCAGCTGAGCCCGGGTCGCGGCAATTGCCGTAGTGTAAATAGAATTCAATAATGCACCACTGGCCGTGGAAGCAAGGAGCATTAGAGCCTTTCGCTGTCTGAGTGAATTGCAGCCGCCAGTCGGCGTCCCGAGCGGCGGTGGTTCGACGGTGGTTCGTCGCCTCGATTAGAAGACGGCTAATCGAGGCGACGAACGGCTGCAGGCGGTGGTTCGACGTTCCTCCGCAGCCTCGATTAGAAGACGGCTAGAAGAGCGACGGTTATTTGCCCCGCAGTTTGCCTTCTTGCAAGTGCCATCCATTAAGATTCTGTCCTTTTTATTTGCAGTTTTGGGCGCTGCGATAGCAATTGACGGAATTATTATCCCAAAACGCAGTCGTAGGAGCGCGACTATTTCATTTTGTAAAATGATTGGATCAATAAGCATTCGTCTTACTTTTAAGAAATGTACGTATGAAAATAGAGAAAGAAGGTGGGTGTTACAGAATGTGCTAAGGGACCGTTATGGTATGGTCGAAGCAACCCCCGCACGTTTCGGTTAATCTACTTTTAAAAATATATCTTTTTCCCGCGCTATCATCATGTGCTGTAGATTTTGAATTTACTGTTATTAAGTGTTCCCTTCGATTTAGCTATTCATAGTCAATTTACTGGCTGAATCGCACTTCAACAAGCTGTAATGCCTTCGGGCCGTGAGGGTACAATAATAAATAAATAATTAAATAAATAAATAAATAAATAAATAAATAAATAAATAAATAAATAAATAAATAAATTTTGAGACTATTTCGGGCCGATACACCAATCCGCCTAATAGTGTACGCTCGGCTTCCTTACGATGCATGGCCTGTATTAGGAGGTTCTGCCTACCTAGATGACTACATTCAGAGTGCATGCGCAGTAGATTATGTGTCTATTTTGTTCTTCCATCAAAACGATTAAACTACCATAAAAATTTTTAAAAATCCCAGAAACATCCGGTCAGTGAGGATGCCAAAGGCGATCACGTTTGCCTGGAAGCAAGCTGTCACATAACACTGTTGTTAAGGGATGGGCATGAAAGTATAATAATGATAATAATATCTGGGATTTAACGTTCCAAAACCACGATATAATTATGAGAGACGCCGTAGTGGAGGGCTCGGGAAATTTCGACCACCTGGGGTTCTTTAACGTGCACCTAAATCTAAGTACACGGGCCTCAAACATTTTCGCCCCTATCGAAAATGCAGCCGCCGTGGGCGGGATTCGATCCCGCGACCTTCGGGTCTACAGCCGAGCGCCATAACCACTAGACCACCGTGGCGGGGCATGGGCGTGAAAGTACTGTACACTCATTTTAAAAACAGCGCAGCAAAACGAAGACTGTATAGACAGAAACAACGGGACGGGCGCTGTCCCGTTGTTTCTGTCTATACTGTCTTCGTTTTGCTGCGCTGTTTTTAATATGAATGCAAACCAACTTGCCCAAACCACCGTTCTCTTATACTGTACACCACCGCACGTACGCTGCGCTCTGGCTGAAACGGAAAGCTTTGCTCATCTCACTGCCCCGCCACGGTGGTCTAGTGGTTATGGCGCTCGACTGCTGACCCGAAGGTCGCGGGATCGAATCCCGGCCGCGGCGGCTGCATTTTCGATGGAGGCGAAAATGTCTGAGGCCCGTGTACTTAGATTTAGGTGCACGTTAAAGAACCCCAGGTGGTCAAAATTTCCGGAGCCCTCCACTACGGCGTCTCTCATAATCATATCGTGGTTTTGGGACGTTAAACCCCAGATATTATTATTATATTGCTCATCTCACTCTCAGCGTCCATGAGCGTTATGCGGTACGCCTAAGAGCGCCACTTTGGCAACCTTGAACAGCGTAATTTTCTGTTTCCTGTGCTCACGAACATACCCATGTTTCCAAAAGCTCCACCGTACAAAGTCCTGGTTATACTCATTGTGTATATTATATATAGGGGTGTAGCGCACTCTTTCACCTGGAGCCGCACACTCGAAATTGCATGAGGGCTACGGGAAAATGCGTATTGTCGAAGAACACATGCACATTACAAAAACCGAAAGAACAATCCTGCGCTTCCTCGCTAACATAATATATACTCTTGGGGCAACGATACTCCGGAAGTCACACGTACCCGTCTCCAAGTTTTACTGAGAGGGAGCACATCTGAAGGCATGCGCTATCGACGTACGACTGCAACAAACGAGAGCGGTGAAATCGTCGTGCTTTGTCAAGCCCCCACGGCCGCGTGGCCTGTTCCAACGTACAGTGTGAACGCCACAGATATCGCTTCGGGGTGTATATATACGGAAGATGGGCAAGGCGCCAGCTGGAGGCGGTAGCAGCCACTAAGTCGATGTTGATAAGCAACACGGAGATAGGCCCCTTTACAGCCCGCGGTTGTGGGCGCGGCGTTCACTGGTAGCCATGTAGTCTAGAGAGACGCAGCGGTCACATTTTAGAGCGCTGTTTTCTTTTTTTTTTTAACGATCGTATTGTTAGAGAATGAAGCCGATACGCGCTTAGAAAGACGCAAGGAATAGGAAGAAAAAGAAAACAAACATGCCCCGCGTTTCATGCCGGGCATGAAAGGGCTGCGAATGCACTACTCTTTTGTCACCGGTGCGCATTTCTATTCACTCGACCCTGCACGTAACTCACGGCACTGCATCGCTCTCGAGGAGTGGATAATGAGGCTCGGTTCCCACCTCGCGCCAGAAAAGCTAGCGTACTGTTCCTCTCTGTTGTTGACCGACGTCCTGCAGAGCGAGAGAAGCGCTGCACCGCCCCCATTTTCGAGCGGCAAAAAGCCACGACTTCAGTGAGGTCCAGCGCCCTGCGGCACTGCTCAGTGTCCATCTCGAGAGGTGGCGTAAAAAGGCGCATGCCGGTAGAAACTGTGTGCGGGAGTCACTCTTTGGGCTCGCCGCGCAGGCCTTCGCGTATCACCCGCTGGCCGCCGTCAATGACGGTGCACAATGGGCCGGACTCCCGCGGCGCGCAAACCCTCGGCGCGCGCACAGGGACCGCGGTGCGTGTGACTCGCGGGGCGGCCACCGGTGCACAATGATGCGCTCTCCTTTCAGGTGGCCCGGTTCTCGGAATGACAGCAGACGCTCGCGATGCGGGGCGGAGGAAAGTGCGAGAATCCGGGAGGCCCAAGACGCTGCTCGGGTCCCGGACTTTGCCAGGGCTCGCAGTGGTGCGCCCGTGGCCACTACTGCCACGCTAACAATCACTTGCGGCTCTCGTGGTGCACACTCAAAAAGGCGGCGCGACGCGCCTGCTGTTTGTTTGGCCGCGAGTCGGCAAGAAGCGATGCTTTAATGACAAGTGGCGGCTCTGCTCCGTAATGGTGGGACTTCCGGTCGGCGTCTCCGAACGCTCGGCTTTTTCTTTATTATTTTTTTATTCCTTCCGGGGCAGTATGCGTCTCTCAGATGGAGAAACGCACCGCTGCGCCTCCGGGAGTGAGGCCACGCCCGCAAGCTCATTGTCGGCTTCGGTTCTTGAAGGATGCAGGCAATCCCACTTATCCTACGACCGGCACTTTTCATCTCCTGTCAAGAGCTGTGGTTAAATGCGACGTTAAGTAACCGTTTCTGACTGTGTTGCACAAAATTTCGATTTAGTTCTCTACTTATCGTGACTTACGATTACCATGTGCTATATGCAGCGAAATGGCTTCCGTTGCACTTATATCCCCTGGAGGAGCAAGCGAACGTTTGCTTCGTTGAATCTACAAGGAGCCTGCTTACATGTAGAAAGATGGGGCAGGGAAAGAAGCAGGTATGCCAAACAAGAGGTGATGAAGCTTAAAGTGATCTTATTTCGGATTTCGAGTGCAGGAAATGCGCTATTGAACACTGCGCGTACGCCTTCCAATAGCCCTGGAAGGCGCCGTTCCTGGAAATCGCTCCATGCCGATCAACTGTGCAGCCGGGCCACCTGTCCGCAGTTTGTGAAGTCATTTTTCAACCCTAACGGTCTGTCCGGCTATGTTTGGTCTGGTCCGGGTTGTACGGCCAAAGACGCAGTTTCATTCCGCTTGGTCAACAAATAACACTGTGCCTTTATCGTCTAACGCTTGGATGGGTCAGACAAGCGAATGTTTTGTTTACTTACAATTCTGTACGATACGGTCTCCGAAGTGTGTTGTATAGCTTTCGACGTCTCCGTAACAAATAGGAAAGCGGAGCAGCAGCATCCATACTCGCGAGGCGTCTTAGAACTTCCTAATGATCAGCCCGATCTTATCCCGTCGGTGCGACATTTCGGCAGTCAGGCGGGCACGTGTCCACAAGCGGCGCCTTCCGCGTCTGGGCTGGAACTCTCATTCAACGCGCAGTGCTCAAATCGTACGCTGCATGCCGGGGAAGCCTCGCGTGCACACAGTTCCTGTTGTGTCCTCGCTTAGAGATGCGCTCCGCTCTGGAGCGCGTGGAGGCGCGTCGAGCGCGCGCCCGGAGACGCCCCTCGGGCTCGTGGGGGCACAAGCATCCGCCTTGTTCGCTTTCGTCAGCCCTTGACGCCAGGCGCCGTTACTTGCCTTTTCTTTTGCCACTCGCGTTCGTGAGCTTAACCGCTTGTCTGGCATTCGGCTCGATTATAACGCGCGCGATAGAATCAAGTGTGACGCTGGAAGGAAAAAGGGGCTAAGTGACGTTGCCATTGACCTTTCGGAAGCATCGTTACAGGCAGTTTCTGAAACTAGCGCACACGTCGGGCTCCGTGACTTTTCTGTTTTTCCTGCTGAAGTATGAAATGTAGTAACCATGCGTGGCTAGCAAGCTCACTATGACATAGATTGGTGGAAAGGTAAGAAAATATTTCTGATTTCCTGCTGCAGGACTGATCGGTTTCTCGATAGACCTTGAGCCACTCGGGGGTAGAGGGTAAAAACCAGGGCCGTCGTAGGCTCTTCCTTTTGTATCCCGAATGCATTCAAGCCGCATTATGTTGTGGGAAATTTCTCTTTCCTCACATAAAAACGGATGTACCGCATGCTCCCGATTTCGTCTCAAGACGACTGTTTCACGCGGCAAAGACCAGAAAGAAGGAGAACGTCCGAAGCGAGCCAATGAGCCCGAGAGCACTGGTCCCTCTCGGCGTGCGAACTCGGCCGTACAGCCGGAGCCCGGACGCGGGGCCACCTGGCCGCAGGCGGGTTGCCGAGGCGGGTGTCTTGCGGCGGCGGGCGCCATTATCGGTGACCAATTACGGGTAAGCATGCGGTCGGGCGTTGCTCTCCTGGCGCAAAAGGGCGGCTGCGGCCAAGTTGGCGACCGGTTTGGCGCTGCCTGCTACTGCCGCTGGAGTCGGCCGCCCCTGGGCGTCCCGTCGGCGGCGCGCAGGCCTCCTCCCGGGGGCGCTCGCCCGAGTTCCGCGATTATGCGCTGACGTCACCGGCGGATTTCGAGGACGCTGCAGCGGGGGCCACCCCGGCCGGTGTCGATATCCTGAATCCCCGTCGTCGGGACACATCTAGTGTGCTGCAGTTCCGCGACGTCGCACTCTGCGCAGCGACCTGGCAGGGCCGAATCGTCGCAATGCTCCCATAGTTGCAGCAGTCCATACATGGGTCCCTTCCCTTTAACTGCCTTTCTAGCGTATGACTTGAGTGCTACTAAAAAGTGACGCCACTCTATATTACACTGTTGGAGGCACTCGCCGCTGTATCCCGGTGGCTCCGACATTCAGCGGCTGAGTAAAGGACACAGCTTCGAGTTCCGGCAGTGGCGGGTAACATGGAACGCGAAAGTGCCTTTGTGCTGAGACTCTGGCGCATGTGAAAGCATCCCGAATGGTGAAACTCAAACTGAAGCCTTTAGCATTCAAGCGTTATCCTTGGACAGAAAAGATATGCACATTTGGTTGTTAATTAAAATAAATAAGGATGGGAAGGAATCCAGATGAGCGCACTTTTACTACCTAATTAACGCAGTTTTCGGACACATAATTGACGGTCAGTACAGCGCTGATGAAGGTAAGAGGACGTGGAGAGAGATATCTAAATAAAGGAAGGAACTGTTTACGGGTGTATGTATACTGTACAGAGCGACAAGCTAAACTGCTGGGATAGGAATCAATGAGGCTGCCGGTAGGGGCCTTTCAGCAGCCGCGAGGTGCGCAGGTCATTTGTACTAGTCCGCCAAAGCTGTGTCGAGCTCAGCGTATACAGTTAAGCGCAGAATACGCGTTCCGCGTAGATTGTGTGGTCTGTCTCGTGATCCTGATTGCATTACGGCGAGCCGAACAATGACGGTCAGTGGTGGACAGAGTGCTATATAACCGCAACCGGGCATAAGCTAATAGGGGAAAATTCTCGCATTAGCCAGCGCTACTCGGAGCTAGAGAAATCAGCGATGAGGTCAGCGCGCGAGTAATTTATATCCTTCTACGCAGCCATTATTTTAAATTCAGAGACACCGCACTACATCTTACGGCAGGGTCGCTATCGGAGTTCCTGGTAGCGCTGTGTAGATGGTGCGCGAGTTCTACGAGTCATGGGCGATTGCCAATTAAGGGTGGAGACAACGGCGCAGGATAGCGTATGCGTTTGGAGATGACATTCGTGTTCTTACAATTCATGCCTACGTTTACGCAGGAAACCGCTGGGTAATGTTTCACAATTTTGCACAACGTTATCTTCGTATACAGGCACGGACTACACAGAGGTTGGCAGAAGTTTAAATATGTGAAAAACCGGGCACGCCAAGAGGCACACAACGTACTACCTTAAGTCTCATGCATATGCACCTGGCAATTGTTTGATAACGAAAGAAAATGAGCTTCTCGTGTTGAGCGTGCCAACGCTTGTAAAAACCAGAGTACAAGGAGACCGAAGTTCTTGCAACCTCTGTCTGAATGAAAGCGTGACTACAGAAAATACGCGAGCTCATAAATGTAGGAAATTCCTTGTGTGTACTCAAGATCAACAGACATAAATAGATCACGAAAATCGGGAGCACAAACGTTAAGGATATGGTGGCCCTTATCATAGTTGCACTATATTATTCAAGGCGAGTTCACTAAGCAGCTGTAATGTTCGTTATCGCGCATTCTGTTCAGCAGTATGGCTCCCGTTTAACCCCCTGTACGTGTGAATTCCTGTGGACGACCAATGCACACGTTTCGTCTATACGTTCAAGAAGCACCTTGTGTTGCATGATATAGCTGATTTCCCCTATGCGCCATTTCTGTTCATTTAAAAACGATATGGCCATATCATGTCCTCATACATCCTATCATACGATGTTCCCATTTATGTTGCCGGCGATGCCAACGTGTGATAAATTAATCTCAAGTCAGCTGTGCTTACTCCCCGGTCAAGTCAGAAACGCTAATATGTCGTAAATGAGAAGAAGGGACGAATGCACAAAGCTTTCCATTCGTGACGTACAGTTTGTCTTTGGCCGGTCGTTATCAAACATCACAGTTGGTTTATGCATTCCTTTGCGAGCCCTTCTAACTTGAAATCATTATTTCTGTTGTCTCGCGAATACCGGACTTGATCTGCTACTGGCTGGCCAGGCTGCACCGCGCCCGAAACACCGAAGAACTGTTCTTAGGCGTCAGGCACAATTATACCTCCGCCGGGCAATTGCCAAATTGGTTTGCCGGTTCGGAGCACAGCCATCTATCCCGTTCAAATTTTGCAGCTGTGCAAGGCGAACTGCGGCAGCTCGTTTTCCTCCTGTCGCGCGACAAGGAAGAGTCTGGCCGGACACGGCTCGGGTCGTCTGCGGAGTGGCTCGCTTGACCTCGATTGGTACAGCGGCCGGCAGGTCTCAGGTTTCGCGTCCCCGCATCTGTAGTGCATGACCACTACGAGTCTACAAAACTCGTTTAATTGAAGTAGACAAGGCATTATGCCGAATTAAGAGACAATAATAAAACTAAGCGGCTCAAAGTTCGATACACAGCGAAGCTGATCGGTCTCATGCTTATTTATTGCTGTATCTGGGCAGAACTTGGCTGTAGCTAGGTTGTACTTGGCTTGAACTTGGCTGTAAAGTTGTTGACATTTTGGTTTAACTTGGCTTGAACTGTTGCTTGAACTTGGCTGTAGGGGGGTTGAACATGCTCCGCTTCTCGGTAGGCTGGATCTTGCCGTCGAGCACGTTTATTAGAAGCATCCATCTCGCGTGTGCGATCCTTGTAATCGGGATCTTGCCGACGCTGTCTCTTCGGTTCCGATTCTCAGGCCACGTATTCCGGATCTGCTCGGCGCCGTCGATTTCGTTCTCGCGTGGAGGCAAGCCTTGCTTCTCGGATCGCGGTTTCTTCCTCAGGAGTGTGATTTACTTTCGGCCGACCCATGGCTGCGTATTGGTTAGGCGCGAGCTGTACACTTCTTCATTCTTAGTGCACCAGTGGTGAGTATTGGGATTTACCCAATTTCTATGGCACATACCCTTTTATGATGATGATAGTTTTTTGGTCCGACAGACAAGGAACAATTTGCTAAACATCTTCACTGTTAAAAGTTTTCCTTCGAGCTTGGTGGCGCACAGGTCACCACCCCATTATAAAAGGAACGCCCATATCCATCCATCTATCCACAATGCCCAAGTGTATCCCGCCATGGACGGCACGCCGTGTTTATTATATAGTGGGAAACTTACGCGATGTCAATAATGCTATTACATAAGGACGCTTGCGCTGAAGATGCATACTCCAGTGGCGCACTGCCGTGTCGTACACCGTGGCTTTCTCTGGTATGTTTGCACGTGGCCTTCTTGATCGCACTGGTGCTATAGGCGCTCTCGACTTCCGGTGACGGCACTGTGTAGTGTGATAGGCGGATCAGACGTCGTGCGCGCAAAAGGAGCGACGACGCCGTGTGCACGCCGTGCGTGGCAGGATCCCACGCCAGCGGGAGAGGCGTTATTTCGCTCTGATTTTTTTTCCGAAAAACGAGCCCCAGGTTCCCGAACGCGAACAATGCCGGCAGCGCCGCGAGGATGCCGCGTCTGTCTGCGCTCTTCCTGTTGACTGCATTGCGCCATCCTCAGCGTCCTGTCGCCGCGCTCGTGTGTCAGCGGCACTGATTTGCGCGCACAACGGCTAACCACGGCTCTGACTGACCGTGGTTTGTTGATACCGGTCGCAGCCGCACCTTACACGGCGCCGATCGGCTGCTGGAAAGGAAACGCTGGCCCCATTTCCATTGTGTCCTTTCTTCCGGTCCGAAACGGCTTCTAGTTTCTGGCGGCGAAGCTTGGTTCTCGTGCGATCAGGGTGTAGGGGGCGGGGGCGGGGGGGGGGGGGGGGGCGTGTATCGTCGGTGGCAACGCATTGCAGGGGCGTCGTTGTGCCCCGTGTAATCGCTGCTTTCCCCGCACTTTCTGGAAATTAGTTAACTTTTCACCAGCGCTGCATCCCCCTCCTGAAATTCCTTCCCAACTGTTTTCGAGGAAACACTCTTCGTACGGAGCGCACGCAGGTGTCTTTCCGCCGATGCTTTTGAGATGCGCATCACGGATTAACGAAGAGCGCCCGGCGCGTGCTGGTATGCCGCCCAGAGCTAGCTAATCTATATAGCGGCAGCTGACGCGACCGCTATACCGTCCAGCCCCGTACGTACGACAACACCGACGGCTGCGCGTCTCGCCGCGCCTCTGGCACCTTTAAGTACACGCGGTGGACATTCTTTTATGGTCCAGTGTGTACAACTTCAGCCTCTGCCAATCGTCACCGCGATATGCGAGCGAGAAACGCGTATACAGTGAGGCAAAGAGCTCGCAGAAGGATAAGCGAAAGGGTCGAGTTTGCTATGGTTCTTGTAAACGTGCCATCCGGGCAGCGTAAATTAAATAAATAAATATATTGCCACGAGTAAAGATCGCCTAGTACTGTTCTTGGCAGGCTTGTATGTGCCGCTGTTGACAAGATGATGAGGACGAGCTCGTGAAAAAGACGATGAGGTCGTTGTGCCAGTGATGGGACCAGCCTGACGTTCCGCTGTACTGCTAGTTACAGGTTCCCGTTACAGCATCACGTGACAATATAATGTGAGAGTTAGTTTAATGAATGTGTCATTCTTGTCCGTCGAGGGATGCGGCGTCGTACATAATTAGACGATATCTCTGTGCGACATATATCGGTAAAGTAGAGAGGTGGGCGAGTTGGAACTGATGCATTCTTGAAAACTTTTCAGTGCGAACTGGACGGAGCACAAAGAAGAGGACACAAGACAGCGCTCGTCTTGTGTCCTCTTCTTTGTGCTCCGTCCAGTTCGCGCTGAAAAGTTTTCAAGAAGACATATATCGAGTTTGTCTCTGGCAGTTTCCTGCGGCGATCTGGCTGAGTTCCCCGAAAAATCGCGCCCTCTTTTTACGCTCTCCGTTTATGCATAAAAAAGAGGAGCTACGTTGTTTACGCAGCGTCTGATACGACTGAAAAATTGCTGGCATAGAACGTTGGAACATTCTAGAACTTGCTTGTAACTTTGTGGACGCTATACAGGGAATAGAATTGGATCCCTTGTTCTTACAAGGCTATAGTATACGTCGTACTGTTCGTCGTATGGTTTTTCGTGTACGTTTCGCAAATGCGACACGGGGCATGACAAGGCGTCAGTCACATGCGACGAGCTGTGCGCCCGAAATTCAGTTATTGTGATCAAGTGAGAGCTGTCTGGTACTTGTTGTATGGAGTTGGTTCCGGTAATCATGATGTCACGTGTCTCTTGCAGATCGTTAGAGAGTATCCGACGGGCTAACGTAAGCATGTAGCCGTACTTTTTCTGGGTATTAAGAGACTTCCGTTCTCGTGTTTCAAGGGGCCCCTAACGCTTGGGGCCTCCCAACCCAAGGTTCTCTATTTTCTTTACCGCCGCGTCTTTTCATCATCATCTGTTTTAGAAGCGCTGAACGTTATTGTGCGTCCAAATACACTAAGAAATCGTTCCTGTAGAATTTTTAAAACATAATAACGATTCCTTCCTCTTCTATTACATATTGCCATGATCCTTCAAAAGATAAAGAGAAGGTGGTGATGATGAAAGGGGTAACCTACTGTCGCACGCTTATCCACAACATTAAATTGGCGTATTAATGATGGGTGAAGCGAAATAGCTGTTTGCCAGTTCACCGCGACATGCGGAGCGTACAATGACATGCAGATTAAAAAAAGCATTCATTAAAATTGAAATGCATTACACTCCATTGCATTACAGTAGGCCGTAGAAAAGCCGTCTTCTAGCTTTCATCGACATTTCACGGGAATTCTCAAGCGTGGCCACTTTAAGCAAGGAAACAAAACAAGTTTTTGCAATGTCACACAAAAACATAAGGCATCATCAAAGTCCTAAGTACACACATTGACACAAGAGAAGGAGAAAAAGAGAGCAAGGAAGGGGAAGTCAGCTTTGTCAACCAGACCAGTGTCCGGTTTGCTACCTTACAGTGGGGAGGGGAGAATGGGGAAGAGGGAAAGTGCGTGAACACTGCAACAACACAGCAGGACGCGCATGTCTCTAATCGGTCACTGGGAACAAGGTTTCGGCCCCAAGTGCCGACCACCCCCTTCCGCAGGGATGCAGTACTGCTTTACCTAAAGTCCCTAGATTTTTCCCTTTTACTTAAGTACCGACAACTGCCTCCTTTCACGGCCCTCTCTCAAGCGCAGCTGGCGTCCGACGCCATTTTCTTCCTAACATGGAAGATTTACAAAGCCATGTGCGTCTAAGTACATTAGCCACGCATCTTTCAGCGGACAATATGCTCCCGCAACGCGCCTTTCTCCTCCCGTCAACCCCCTGTCATTAGTGAATGGAGGACGCGTTTCACCAGGTGCTGCAAAAGAGTTAAGAAGAACATGGCTACCGAAAACGAGCGTTAGCCAATGAGATTCGTCGCCGGCGCTTCAATGGTTGTCGGTACTTAAGAAAGAACAGGGAAAAATCTAGGGACTTTAGCTTTACCATGTGCATCTTGGCGCGGCATTTATGCACGCGTATTCTTTCCTACTTGGAAATGTCGGATGCACCAATGTGCATTTTTCGATAGCTTCTTCAGACACAGCTGGTCTGAAGGAGCTATCGCACACCTGTTGTGCGCTTGCCCTTGATACGACGTCCAGTACATTTCTTTACAGACCACACTAAGTCAACTGGGCTCTATTTTCTAAGGCAAAGAGAGAGAGATAATAACCTTTAATGAAATTCCCGGAGATGTTAGCCTAGTTTATGGCCTGGCTTGCCACTCCAGGTGTCGGGTGATGACTATGATATATATACATTGATCACATGTACGCACAATAGTACGTACAGTCAAACACACACGCTAGACCTGACGACACATGAGTGTCCGCGTTGCATGTCACGTTCTGGTTCTCAGATACCCCCACAGATGGCGTAACTGTCTCGGTCGCGGACGAAGCGGTAGCCGCAACATTGAAACGGGGAAGAGCGGGTCGAGCGTGAATAGGGAATAAGGTCACTGTAGCACATGGACGGGTGTGGCAGGCGCTACCACACGTCGTTTCCCGTCCATCTCTACTCTACAAAATAACGTAATCACAGGCACCCACACAAAATCACAAAACGTCACAGAAAATCACTGGAGAAACACAGGAGAACAGGAGCTCCACTGTTTCTGCAGATTTCACACTGGTTAACGATTTTGAGACATCGCAAAAGGGACATTTTTCGTTTCCTTGTTATGCAGTGTCAACGCTGTCCACACACCGGAGTCGGAGAACACGTGTAAAATATTTTAATTTGATTTCGAAGTTTTCGTAGCTGAGCATCTGCAAGTCAGCCCCACTGCAATGGACATTATCCCGACGAGTCAAGACAGTTCCGCCGAGTTTGCCAGTTCTGCGTCCTGCATGCAGCCTAGTCGTAGAAATCACTATCAGCGTCACTGGACGAAAATTCACACATCGTTGTTTATGTGCACCACGAGCAGAATGACGGATTTGCCACTAGTACGTCGCGAGTTTCTGTATCCCCGTGACGTCACACTACAAGGAAACGTCACTGAGAAGCCACGCCCTCGATATCGAAACCGAATGTGCCCTTTTTAAGGTAGCGGGTAATTAAAATATATACGATACATGCCCAGGCACCACAATACTCGTTTTAGGTTTCTCGACACCAGAATTTTTATTTAAAGCAACAATCCTAAAATTTTTAAAATTCGTGTCAGTACCCCTTTAAAACGGGAGTAAGCTTTTTTTTTTTTGTTTCACAGCGGCGTAGGGCTCGTATTTTCGAAAACGTCTTAAGCTGGACTTTTTCTTAAGAGAAAATTTCAACCTACCTCGACGCTGGGCATATCATTAACGAAGGTGACCGACCGGTGCTAGTACCTAAAAGCACTTGCGAACTAAAATATTTGTGACTTCGATCCCCTGAAGTTTATCGCCCCCAGTGAAGCAGTTAAGTGACTCGAGAAAGATAGACGTATAGTCGGGGAAAAAAAAAGAAAAACCGTACGCGCAGTTATCTACGAGGGGAGTGTTGATGTCGGTTCTTTCACGGTGCCGAAGACAAATTCCGCAAACTGTTCGCCATCGATCGGTGGCAGCTGATCTAGCTGTACCCGACACGTGCGTGCGTTCCGATGTGCGCTCCTGTCGTCAAAAGCCGGCAGCCGTCTTAATCCTGTCCCAAGGCGAAGACAAAACACACCCAAGAGAACGTGCCTGGCCGTGCGGCTGAGTCGGAATGCGACCACTATAAAAGAAAGCATATACACAGCCCGTCGGCACCACAGTCGTGTGAGCAAGGACGTCGGCGCAGCGTTGTTGTACATCAGTGAAATCATCAATGCATGGCGAACGTGCTGCATATATGTTTGTTTCGATTTCATAGCGTACGCTCTAGAAAGTAAAACAAGGCAACTCATCGTTTCGGTAGAATGGCGTCGTCCTTTCTCTATTTCTTTTCCATGTACGTGCGAGCGCATTTAGTCACACCCGGAGGGCGTCTCTCCTGTGCCTTCTTGACATCTCTCTATCTTTATATGATTGGCGTTCTTCATGCTTTTTTTTAAGTATCGCGCGACTTACTGAATAGAAGTTTTTTTTAAGGCGGCGCTGTCATGGAACTCAGTGAAAATTGGAACGTCAGTCAAGAATAGGGGAAACAACGGGACCAAAGAAATTCTTCATTAGATGCAGACACCATGCTTACAACGAAAAACTTCTATTACAAGCACATACGAACGCAAGAGAGGCATATTAAGTAATTTTATATACGAAGTAGCATTAGGAAACGTCAGAGGAGCTTCGTTCTTGAAGAGTGTTGTCACAGGGTCCGGGGCCTCTCTTTTCAATGACAGAGCGGAGAAGGCTGTGTGCCTCGCGCTCTTGTCGATGTCCATTCATACGTCAGAGTGGGTGAATATGTTTAGTTCGCTCCAGCTGGCATGTATTTTTTCTACATTGCTCGCCTACATTGCTGCGTATGGATTCAAAACACGTTGAGGATATGTTGAAAGAAAGAAAGAAAGAAAGAAAGAAAGAAAGAAAGAAAGAAAGAAAGAAAGAAAGAAAGAAAGAAAGAAAGAAAGAAAGAAAGAAAGAAAGAAAGAAAGAAAGAAAGAAAGAAAGAAAGAAAGAAAGAAAGAAAGAAAGAAAGAAAGAAAGAAAGAAAGAAAGAAAGAAAGAAATCTATTATCGCTTGACACCTCGACGCAGCGTAAGAACTCGACGTCTTTACGCCGGCGCGCTCTAAGCACCAACGTTGAACATGCGGTTTGGAGGTGAGAGACTGTACCACAGACGGCTTCATCTGCTTTTGCGTGATCGTGTGGAGCCGCTAACGCCGTTAACGTGTGCGCCCCGTTCTGAACGGCCCGCGGCGCCACGCGTTAGTCTTGGTTCCCCTGATTTAACTGGCGGGGAAGAAATGAGTGAAGGCTGTTGCGCACAGCTGTCACGCGCCGCGACAAATTGATGCTTTCGGGAAGCACTGCGCTCGCATTCTTATTTCGGTCCCTGGCCCTTGGGCCGCCATGCTAAAACAAGGCTGCGGCCGAGCCCGCCTTGCCAGCCTTCGGCGCTCGGACCGCGGGCTATGCGCACCGCTGAAAGATGAATGGTGGGCACTGGGCGTCGCCACTGTCGAGAGGGCCGCGAGCGACAACTCTCTCTCTTTTTCTTTATTTCGCAGGACAAGGCGCTGCGGCGGTCCGCATGATTCAAATTGTCAAGAGACGTTATATGGAGAAGTCCGGAATGACCGTTTCAGCATAAGTGATACATTTGAATTACGGAACTTAGAAGAAAGTGGCTACGCTTCTTCGAGTGCACGCTTCTTCGGTGGATTCTGGCGTGGGCCCAGAATAGAAAGGGCGCCAGGGGAATTTATGTTCCGGCCGTTCTCGCGTCATGTTCGTATTCCCGTATATAGAGAGATACGTGCGCGTAAAAGGGGGGGGGGGAGAAGAAAGTAAAGGTTGAGCAATAGTCGGACACTTTATCGTCGTGATATACATTTTATGGACGCAGTGCGCCTCTTCGGTTCCGTTACGCAAGTGTTCGCTCGGCCGCTTTGTTTTCAGTAAATCTTTTTTTGTCTTAAGACGTTCACTCGTTTCGCATCTTACGCCACCTTTATTTTAATCGGAGTGTATTTCTACGCGAATGCGATGCTGCTGCCGACGTACGAAAGTCTAATGACGGGGTTAAAATGGAGAGCAAAGCAACGCAAGGAAGCTGGCTAGCATGCAAGAAACAGCGCAGCTTTGTCACGATTGTTTATGTGGAACTTGTCATTCTCAAGTTTCTAAGAAGGTGGTTACATCAATACTCTGGAACTAGCGAAAAAGAAAAGGAAATTAAGATGCTGCAGTGGTGTAATGGCGCAAGCTTTTCGTATCCCTGCGCTGTGGCATAATTTATGGCATACCGGCGCTTCTACACTGTTGTATTTATAACTTCACTCGCATCTGCAATGTCGCAATTAATCGACACGAAATAAATAACCACTAGAAGTATATACGCCACGGAGGAGAAAACACGATCCATAATAATGCCCCACATCGTTTTACTGAGCTCAGTTTTCCCTCTTGCGAAGGAAAATAATTTTCAGACCATGTTCTGCCGGTATAGAACCACTGAGACGCGAATAAAACGGTATGAGAAAAATATAAAGCATGCATGGTACGCCTCCAGGCCTCGCTTCTATAGTAGACGTATGGAAGATATATGTGTGTACACAGAATTTTAACGATTTTTTTTTGCCACGCCATTAATATCGTACGTGTCGTTTCTCTTCTGTGCAAAAAAAAAAAAAAAAAAAGTTGAAGAAGAAAAAATATTGATCATGTCATAAGGCTGTGCAAGGGCATAGTTGCATCTTCTAGGTGCGACATGTAAAGTCAGCGTCAAATGTTTGAGGACCCCGAGACACAAGAAAAAGCTGAATATTCCTGCTGATTCGGCAGGCATTCTCTTAATTTATATTTCCGGCCAGTTTTAAAACGCGCTAACAATATGCACCGTGCAATTCGACTGAATACAGTCACAAATTGCTGGGGAACTTAGTTTTTGCAGACCTACTGGTCCCTATACTTTTAGTGCCGACCGTACTGTATGCGATTATGAGTTCGATAATCTTGCAAGTTGCGGCGGACACAACCTGATTTGGCTATCGTGTCAGTTGTCCGTAACGTCGCCATCAATTTGCATGACAGAACTATACTGCATCAAGCCGAACTCATCCGCTTGTATAATCTGAATATGGAAAAAAAAAGTGCAAGAAAAAACGAGACCTCGTTAAAAAAAATTGCCGTGAACAAGTGTTGGTACTGCGACGCCAGAAGAAATAAAAAAAAAAAGAGCAGCACTGACTGTGGCTTGAGAGAAAGCAAGATAAAGAAAGAGGAGTGAGGACGCGGACTTCCTTATGAAATCGGGGCGAAATAAAAGAAGCAAGCGCCGCATTCCTCGTACACCTAGAACCCCCTCCCCCTTATTCAGGCGTGAGCAGGTTTTGTCGCTTTGAGGTCCGCTTGTACATGTCTTGCGTCCGAAAAGAGCACGGTATCGAATAAAAATCGGCCAGTGTGGGCGCGCACGCATGCTCAGTAGCTCGGTAAAAAAAAAAAAGTTTCTCAATTTCCCGGGATATCGAATACTGTCGCAATTCGGAGCTCCACCGAGAAATAAAAAAAAATAAATGTATTATTAACTGCTGCGCTTTACCGACGGCCACAATGGAAGCTCCGTCGAGAAATGCGGCGAAAATGCACCCGAGTTGCGTATTTTCATTCCTAAGGGCTGCACAGAGCATTGCACCATCTCAGGATGAAGACCGACGTTGATGTGACTGGCGTTTGCACAAGGTAGCGACGCGCTGTAAATTGTATGAGGCGTGTACTGGAGCCGGGCTCCGCTGTCGCACTCCTCTTTGGACACGTTGCGCTATCTAGCGGCGCCACCGCGAAATACGTGCGTGGCAGGACGTGGTCGAAGAACTGGGCCACTTCTGGCACGAAAAATTGAAATGTAAGCCGCTAACAAATTACTTTGCGGTACGTATTGTAACTTGCTAATTGTAGCTGAAGAGATTGCAATTACGTATATCCAAACGAGCACATGCGTTGAATCAGCACTGCTGGAGTTCTTGAATTTATTTATTTAAATCGCTTTCTTTAAACCCCCCCCCCCCCCCACTTATTTTTTGAGGACTATAGATGAGGGGTGGTTTAATGACGTCGTATAAATAAAGCGATGATTCGATGATTTTCTCAAAATGATCAGGGATTGTAGGATGGACGACACTTGTATGAAGACTGTTGTAGTAGCGGGCTGTCTGAATAATGGAAGAAACGTGGGTCATGCCGGAAACTGGAAGGGAGGTTAAACGGCAACGGCCTTGTGGTGACTTGTGCGGGCTGAAAGGCGTTGAGCTAGCTGGATAGCTTTTTCAATAAAAAATGCAATCACGAAGGATGTTATACATTATTGCGTTGCCGCGCCTACACACACACACACACACACATTATGTATATATATATATGGGAGGGGGGGGGGGGGTTAAACGTGGCAGCAAACGCACGGTATCACTTCCTTTTGAGGTGGAAGGAGGCAAAAAGTGGCCGCACGTGGAGGAACAAGTGCGAAATCGGCCCTATTTATCATCTCTAGGGTAGGCGGTGCTTGTCCGCCACGGAAATGTACACACGTTTCCTATCCACGTGGCTCAGGAAATTGCTGGTACCCCTTATATTTGGTCGCCTAATCGCTCGCAGAGATCAGGTGTGAAAGAAACAACCTGCTCGGCTGTCTTAAGCACATGCAGGAGGCATGAAAACAAGCCTTCGTTCCGAGATATGCAGCAGACCACTGCGATCGCGAATTGGGCTGACGGGAGCTCTCGTGGCTCTCCTCCGAAGGGCGCTAAGG
Source organism: Rhipicephalus sanguineus (assembly GCF_013339695.2). NCBI lineage: Eukaryota > Metazoa > Arthropoda > Arachnida > Ixodida > Ixodidae > Rhipicephalus > Rhipicephalus sanguineus. The sequence goes on along the minus strand of NC_051176.1, from coordinate 271,709,809 downwards.
AGCCAGTGCCTTCAAGATATGTGCCGCCAACCGCTCCTCGAATATCTCAGGTAATTTCGTCACGAATGCAGATAACTGCACTTTTTTTTTGCATTTTATGGTACACTTTTCAGAACTGCATGCAAATGAACACTCCAGATGGTCAATGTGAAGATTACTCATCGCCGTAACGTGTGCGCGCTGAATGCTTGCAACAGTGCCGTCGAGTTGAATTCGAATTATTACGCGTAGCTCAACGCAGTTGGGCTATTGCCACGACCCGTATTCTATCTTCCTAGGATGTTTTGTATTATGCCTTGCGTTACCATCAATCCATCTCCCTTCATCGGCGTGATATCGTAATATTTCGATAACATTATGCGCGACGCGATACTTACCGGCGGTCAGCTACGAGCATGATGTCGCTGATTGTATTCCCGGCCGAGGCGGCCGCTCTTCGATGGGGGCAGAATGCACACGTGCTTGTGCACCGTGTTTCGTACACCCAGCGTTAAATAGCATCAGATGGCTAAAATTAATTCTGAATCTTTCCACATTAGGACGCTAAATCCGGAAAATCGATTTAACCCGCTAACCGACGCGACACGGCATCTGTGAGTGTTGACTTTGATGCGTCTGAAAACAACATTCGCACACGTTGAGTACATTCATGCAGGAATAGCGTTCAGCTATTTATACAAAAATGAGACAAACTGGAATGGCAAAGGCGAACATTTCTACTGAGAAAGTTCGCTGTCTTCGCTCTGTGGGCGCAGAAACAAGGTGTGCACTCGTCAGACGCGAAGACAGTTTCTCTTGCGCGGTGTCTCGAGGCGCGGGCTACGCCTGTCTTACGTGGAATAGTGCAGCTTCAAATTAATCTTTCTCCGCGGAACGCTGTCTCATTAACGCGAAATGAGGGAACAAAATCTGGTCTTTCCGAGAAGACGTCGCAAATGCGTGAGGCAGGAATGCCAGCGAGTGCAGCAAACAAGGACATAAGGACACGGGAGGTTACGCAAGCAAGCGACGAACTAGGAAGACGCATTCAAATGTGACATAGAGCCGTGTATACATGCCCGCTCGTCGCATCTCTGCACACTATACCACTCATTAAAGTCATGATGCGACCTCAGTGGCCCGCTTGCGACTGCTCCTGCTGGTAGACGGAACAATGCAAGGAGAGGGGGAAAGACATTGGGATCGAGGTCGCGTCCTTCGTGGCTGTAAAAAAAAAACTTCGTACGTCAAAAGAAAAGAGTCGAGGAGCGCAAGAACGGGAGAAAAGAAAGAAAACGAGTGGAACGCTACGCGTCGGGTTCCAGTGGCGTAGCCAGGCGGGCGGGGGGAGGGGGGAGGGGGGGCACGCCGAGCCCGTGCCCCCCCCCCCCCCCCCGATTTTTTTTCCCACGGCATACACGGCACATGATGACACTCGACCCCACTTATCTGCCCAGACCCAATGTCGAATCAAGGAGGTGCCCCCCCCCCCCCCCTCGAAAAAAATGTCTGCCTACGCCGCTGTACTCGCTGCGGTTGTTCCTATAGACGGTACACTCTTCATTTTCGCCGCGTGCGCTCTCACTTTATTTTTCTTCCATAATCATCGCTATCGTCTATTTCCATTGTGACGCTCTCACGTTGCTTCCTATTGCCCGGAGGCTGCGTTTCCCGCCGCACTTGAAGCGCCTGGAAAACAGGTCTAGCCTCTCTCTTTCTTGCCTTTGTGTCCGAGTCCTTTTGGTTCTCGCTTGGAGCGGCGAAGGAGCCATCCTTTTACCCGAAGAATGCAATGTATTTGGAGCAACACTGGCGCCCTGCTACTTTCGTTCTCAGTGCACGCAGTCCTGCGGCTTACGGTCGACTTGGGACGTGGCCAGGCTGTCGAACAATCGCCCAGGGCTGTGTACGCAGATTGCGATGTCCTGCTCGGTCTTTCGCCCGTAAATCGCCGGGCGTCCCTTCATTGCTCGCCCGTAAGCACGGAACCGTCCGGGAATACCGTACCGGTGAGAGCGTCGCCGCTTGTCTGCGAGGCGTGACTGAGATCGAAGCGGCGGCAATTATGCCTCCCGGTGGCGCTGGTTCTGCTTCCGGGATAGCGGCGCACGCTCTTCCGCCAGCAGGAAGGGGGCGCGCCCCGCGTGGCGGTGTCCGAGCGCGGCGCGTGCCGGGCACACGCGGCCCTCGATGTCGGCCAGATTGCATTCCGCCGCGTGGACCCACTGCGCAATGCGGCCTTGCGGTGGACGACCTTCACCCCGTTTCAAGGTGAAATCCTGGAACTTCCCCCGAGGGCCCTTTCGTCCAGAACCCGCGAGCGGCTCTCGATTGCTCTCTCGGCCGGACGGGTTTCCTGTCCTCTCCGCGGGCCGAAAGACGCCGCGCCGGTGGGGCCCCGTCGTTCCCGCAACCCAACACCGCACTTAGACCGCCCCTCCGAGTCCATCACAGGGTCATGGCGCGCGCCGCTTTGTTTCGCCGCGACGTTGAACGGCGCGTGCCTTCGCTGAAAGCCGTTAGCTGACAACGGTGCGCCGGCAAGCAAAGTGGCATCACGGCGCTAGAGTTACTAGAAAAAATTTCCAGTGACTCTACACGGCGCCTGCCAACAGCGCCTCTTGTGCTGGGAGAGCTGCGCTGATGCAATCGCAACGTAACGAAGTGGTGCACGGCCAAGGGCTCGCTAGTCTTAGCAAACAACCGTTGCGTGATGTTTGACGCACTCCAACGTGTGCATCTATGCCAGCGCTGTTGCCAGACGTCACAAAGTATCTCATGAATGACTGGCTGCTGTACTCACCTACACGCTGTGTGAATGTTAATCGTCGGAAACGCGCATTGATCAATAGCACTTGTTTGCCAAGGATCATTCGTGTTCGTCAAATCTTTCATTGGTGCTGGAAAGTCGTCGATTCTACGTGATGCCCTTCCTGAACATGTTCTTATTAAAACTTGAGCGATATTTAGCCGGCGGCGGCCACTGGTTCTTGCTTTGCATATGAGGAGTCCAGGCCAACAACTGATGCCAGGAGTTGCAAAGCGACAAGGAAAAGGCATTCCTACATATGCAGGTAGACGCGAGAATCTGTAATGACTTTTGTGCCATTTCTAGTGAAATGTCTAAGAATTTTTTGCAGCCCATGCTTGGATTTAGTCAATTGCAAATCGGTGTAAAGCGACTACCCTGTTTTCTAAAACTTCCAAAGACTCAACTAACAAGTGCCGATGGTACTTCGAGCACCAACACAGCTCAGACACCGTAATGTGCATTAAAATCTCGGCGCGAAATAGCAAAGAAAAGAAAAATAAATAAAAAATATGCATGGGTGGATTTTTTGTCTCCATTTCTTTCTTCTAATAAACGATGATTTGCCGCCAAATGAATAAATGTAAAATTTGTATAGAGCAGATTACCTTGCCAGCACTATTATATATTATAACTCTGTAATGTCCGCTTGACGCTAGTTGTGTTTCTTAGTTTCCAGTAAGCGTATGCGTCGCACTTTTAGTCTTGTTCCCGTGCCGTCGCACTGCCAAAACACAAGATATATATGTATCTATGATGCCGCGATATCACAAATGCTGCCCAAACAGGCCGTGTCAGTTCGCCCGAGGTCATTTCGAATCACAATGCGAAATATGCAGACCTTCATAGCACGTCACATCATTCCTTTCTGCGTGACCGCTAACTTTCCGTACTCCCCGCCTTCATCTGCGTCCCTTAACGGCGGAAATCAAGTGAAACGACACGCGAACGCACCTCCTGTTGGGAAAAAAGAAATAAACACGGAAACAAAAGTGGTTTGTTGGGAAAGCGAGTGCGTAAAAGCATAGTGATGAACGCCCGCTGCCATGAATTCAATGAGGCGGAAACGTGGCAGCGAGAGCAACAGGCATGGCGTGTGCTTCGTTTACAGCTTTGGCTGATTGTCAGTTGTGGTACAAAGCTGCGTCGTCCTGGTTTACTATACTGGCTCCTTCGTGGACGATATTTGCGCTCTCTTCAAGGTCATAGTGGAGAGCTGCTGTGCTGCTAAGAGGCCATCCGTTTTGTCGCTTGACGTCCTTGCCGCTGCGTGACGTCTGTAAATGAGGACTTATACAACGACCGAAACGATTGTCTCCGAGAGAAAAAATAATTTTACCCAACGTTCTCGACCCAAGCTCAACTGGGCAGTCATGAAATTTGCCGTTCATTTGGCAGTTAAATCCAAACCAGGCAGGTCAATTCTCTATAAATCTTTGACCCCCGATAAACGAAAAATCTGTGTGTATCTTTAACTTTCTGAGTGCCTAAGTTATTTCTCTTAATTTCTTCTTTTTATTTCTTTTTAAACATTTATTGTTACATTGTTATATCCCTTAGTTCGTGATCGAACACGTTTATAAGGCTATGTCTCAGAGAGCACCCGTAAAGAAGGGATAGATAGATAGATAGATAGATAGATAGATAGATAGATAGATAGATAGATAGATAGATAGATAGATAGATAGATAGATAGATAGATAGATAGATAGATAGATAGATAGATAGATAGATAGATAGATAGATAGATAGATAGATAGATAGATAGATAGATAGATAGATAGATAGATAGATAGATAGATAGATAGATAGATAGATAGATAGATAGATAGATAGATAGATAGATAGATAGATAGATAGATAGATAGATAGATAGATAGATAGATAGATAGATAGATAGATAGATAGATAGATAGATAGATAGATAGATAGATAGATAGATAGATAGATAGATAGATAGATAGATAGATCGCCTGACATACTACACCAGATGGTGAGTGATAATTGTATACAGGGTCACGTAAAAATATCACATGCAGCCACAAACGCACACATACACAACTCGCAGGGTTTTTTTTTTCTTTCTTTTTTTGCAGGCTCCTGTACTTCATAAACACCAATGGCACCACCAGGTGGTGCTTTGCCACATATACAAAATGCGCCGCAGCTCCAGGATTTGGTCTTATCACAGTTGCTGTTGCTCTTTTCAACGTGTAGCGATAGCAGCCACATAGGACTTGTTGCAAGTCTCCAAAAGAATTGCGCTCAGAGCGTATTCATGAGCTCTTTCGTTGAATTTGTTCGTGGCTACGGTATGTTTAATGCAGTGGAGGAACGCTTGATTTTGTCCCGCTTTAGAGAACCGCTGCACCAATCAGCGTTGCACTTTGCGAGCCACACTCGTGTTGCTAAGCCGTGCGTCAGCATTATCTAACAAACATCTCTGAGTACTAATGTTGCGGTCGCAACGAAAACATGTGTGTGAGCTGTGCAATGAGAAAGTTAGAAGCTGCCACTTGCGTGGGCATAACTGGCTCTGCGGATGTCGCTCGTCACAGGGATGACAAGCCAGTGCCACGCAAGCGTCAGCGTTTGCTTCCGCGGCCAACCCCGACTGGGGCGCTATCTTCCGGCAGGGATGCTGGCGCCGAGCGCCGCATCCCCCCTCTGGGCCCTCCTCTCTCTAACCTCCTCTTCCTCTCGCATCATTACGCGCACGGCTCTTTCACAATGACTTTCCGACGGCATGCCTACGCGCGCGCGAGTGGCTCGCATGCGCAAGGCCGATATTTTTGGCTCGCTGACGTTTGAAGTCTCTTCTTTTCTTGTCCCCTGCTTTCTTTCTTTGGAATCAGAATAATCACTGTTCCAGTGCGGCGGCAGTTTGTTGTGAGCCGGCGGCGAGGTATTTCTGCTCGACTTGGCGGGCGCACGCGCCGGTTCTCTCGCTCTCGCTGTGGTGACCAAGAGCGCAGGCGACTAAATCGACCGCGGCTTTCTGTCACGAAAAGGTGCATCCCAATGGTAAACACGTGTGTGAGACCGAAAAGGAGGAAACGGCTCAGGAGGCCGACTGGAAGGGGCAACGGTGGGGGAGGGCACTTAAAAGAACACGGCACTTTGGTTTGTTAGCGCAGTCTGCCTGGTCAGCTGTCTCTTACACTGTTCACCAAACGGTGTTGAACTTCATCGAAAGCTTTCACGGCTTCTCCCGTGTGCCAATGAAAGGGACTTTACTGCTGAGTGCGAGGCCCCTACACCCACATTTGCAACTTATCTCACTCTTTTCCTCGCCTACATAAACAATTGCGCTTTAACTTTGTAGCATGCAGTAAAAGCGCATTGCATCGCATTTCCTGTTCTCGAGTTGTCACTTCACCCTCTCTCGCTCGCCCGTCTCTTTCGTTCCTTCTTCGAAATGTCATCGATATCCGTATGCTGTCGGTCTGTCGGCCGTCCACTGAAAACCCGACGGGAAAACAAGAAAGGCCAACACATCAGCATTCTCGTTATTTTCCGCCAGTGATGTCACTTGCAAAATAGCCTTTTAGCCTGGCCAGACTCTGCGTCACTTGTTGGCTTTTAGCAGCAGACTTCCTGAGCTGACGAAACGTTCGCCTGTTTCGCAAGGCGGCCGGCAAGAAGTGACACTGTGGCCAGTGGCGCTCGTCCCCTTCGCCACCCCCTTCTCTGTCCCGGCCGCCTGGGCTTTGCTCGGAATACACAAGTGTGATGAATTATTTAAAGCGTCCTGCGAGCCGCTTGTTTACTTTTCTTGCTTTAGAGGGGCGGGCGATGGTCGGCTTCCTGTTCTGAAGTGACTGCGCTGCACCGAAGCGATCAATCAACGTGCCCCGTTAGGACATTCCGAAACGCAGATGTCCAATTACGTTCTCCTACAAGGCTCGCTTTGTGCAGGCAAAAAAAAAAAAATACGACTTAAAAAAAAAAAGGAACGGATTGGTATCCAGGGAATCTCCAGTCGAGACATGATAACTCCCGGCTCAATTATGGTGTTATCAGTGCCGCAGTATTCCCCTTCCACCTCGAACGGCGCTCAAAGATAGCAGTTTAATAATATAACAACGACGTGTCATTCCAACAGAGTGCCATTACATAGTGGCGAAAAAAAGGGAAGAAAATAAAACCATCGTCGATGATTAGTCCCGGATTCAGCAAGGGCACAAATTTCGCAGAAGGTTGAGCTGAACGGACACCTCATGTGCCAACGACAGATAAGGAAGACGCTTCCTTCTTACACTTAATGTCATGCGAAAGCAGAGAAAGATCACGATAAAGCTACCTGTTCTTGCATTATGCGCTTGTTGGCGTAGATGGCTTTTCGATTTCGCCTTTTTTGAACGGCTAAGAATCGATCACCTTGTCAAGGCTGCAAGCTGAATTACAGTAACAAGATAATTGTAGAAACAACGCACTGCGATCTTCAATAGTTTATTAACGTTTTCCCATTGTACCTGCTAATGACGCCATTGAACAAATGGATGTCGAACACATGTCAGGACTTCTGGCAAATAATTTTTGTTCGTGTACCTAGAGAGCAAGCTAGGAAAATGATTTAAAATTATTGTAGGAGGGCACAGTCGCTAAAAGTACATTTGACGAGGGCATGCCGTCCTCGCTCAGTATACGGTACCTCCATACCGTTCGTTTTGGGAGGTGAAAACACTGCATTCAATGCTGCAGCTCACCAGGCACCTTTAATCTCCCTCAGAGACACTGATGCAAAGGAGCTACTTTGTTTATTAGTGCGTTTCGTGTTGTGTCTTTGATGTGCGCCGTGCTTATCGTTTACATTTTAATCATATTCCTTTGAAGCCGCATCAAGCAGCATGCTGTGGCGTTCCCACCTGGCAAACCTAATCAAGGTTCATTAAAGACCTCTATTACATGCCTTCTTTCGCTATTACGCTGTTCTCTTTCATTCAGAACGCACTTGTGAAGCAAATCAACAACTTGGCTTATTATTATTTTCCAGTATATGTGCGTGTTATGGAAGAGGCACGACTGGCAGGCGCTTTTCGTCCTTCTGCACTCGCCATCATGGCCCTGGTTGCTACGGAAACACTCAAGCAGTGAGAGCCAAAGAAAAACTCCTGTCTTGCCAAAAAGGCATTCAAAGAACACACATGGCGACTAAGTGCGGACAGAGAAGGTTTTCGTGCTAGGTGCGCGCGAGAGCCTTATCTGTGACACAACGGCCGGGGTCCCGCGCGGATGGCTCGAGCTCGTCTTTGGGTGAAGGGCAGTGGGCTCGCACTCGAGCCGGTAGGCAACCCTGTGCGTCCCAGAAACAATGCTCCGTGGCGGCGAGTAAAAATACAGAGTGAGGAAACCCGGGCCGCTTGTTCGCCCTGGCACGCTCCGCCAGTGAGCGCCCGAGGCACTTGCTCCCGTTTGCATTCGTCGCGCAATCTTGCTCGCGGTCGTTACTATACGGGCGGTCGTGGCAGCCGGGTGTCACCTTATCCTCACGAACAGCCAGTGCGACCAGCGCCGATAGACTATCATCGCCACGGCCGCCGGCGTTCACTACATGCGCTACGGAAATTCGCGGAACGCCTGATCCGCGACCGACTTTCCCGCGCCGAGTAACGTAACAGCACATGCGTGTGACGGCATCGCTCTAGGCTGGCTTTCTTCAGTCGGCGGCGTTACACAGTTGTCAGCGTGGAACCCTGCGGAGTCCTTCCAATATGTGCACGCGGCCAAAAGCTCGGAGACAGCGTCATTGTGTTCCTGCATTTTCTCTATCACTCATGGTCGTCCAAATGAGTGACACATCGCCAAGGAGTGCCACGCGATCATTATCTCGAAACTAAAAGGCGCGATTGACTAGATGCCAAGCTGTACGGTTCGTAACTGACGGTGGTCGCAAGGAAATCTTGCTTGTCTGGGCGGCGCGCTTCCTGATGTATACAGTACACAGGAGCGGTATATTAACTCACATGGTTGACTGTGCGCTCATCAGTGTTGTACACGTTCCTCTAAAACAGGAACGAAAGCTCGTTCCTCGTTCCTTCCCAATATTGAAACGAGTTCCCGTTACAAGTTCCTTTAATGCGAAAGGAACTCGTTCCAGTTACATTTCGAAAATTGGAACGCGTCGTTACAATAACGTTACATTGGAAATTTTAATCAAAATATAGCGCCGCATAATCCTGAGGCGAAATAAAGCGAGAAATTCAAAGCTAACATTGGGCTACATATATTTTAAGAATTTGACATCGCCGGTAGTAAGTTATATGTAGATAAAATGAACCTAAAGTACCGCTCCTAGACGAATTTGTTTAGAGACAACCGCGGCCATACTATGTCTGACTGCACCTTTCGTACTCGTCTATTACAAGTGCAACATATGGCGCATTTTCCACGTCAGTCTTCAAATGCGCCGTCAGAGTACTGCGCTTCAGATACTCAAATAAAAATTCACACACATGCACCAATATAAATAGGTTTCTTGCACAGGAAACCACATTGAAAAGAGCAATACATAAGCGTTTAATGAGTGCTGATTCAATATCGCAGTGTGAGTAGAAAATAATGTCCAGGATACACATTCGCAACTTAGTAAAGTCCCTCGTTTGCACTCAGCAAGAGTTGCATCTTGATGTCGGTATCCGACTGAGGAACCTGTTTTCTCTTCGGCCCTTCGTTGGCAATGTTGAAGAGCCGTTCCATCGATTGGTTGAAGGTACTGCCGTCTTGTACACAAATAGGGACAAGTCAACCGTAGTCGTAGGGGCGAGGGCAGGCTCAGCGGGTGCAACAAGAACGTAGCGCTGGATGTACGCGTATCGTTTATTGCATGACAGACGTTATCAGTGCGGCGGCTGTCGAACTGAACTATAATAAAAGTTGTAGACCGATAGCCGCGGAGATAACTCGTATGTTGAAGGGATGCCTGCCCGAACGAAACCATCGATGGCACCGGACAGGCGCCACTGCAGCGCCCGCGCCCACTGCGTTTTCGTTCTCTTCCCGGCTATCCGCGCAACCGGGTGTCAAAAGGCAGATGTGTCGACAGCTGCCGGTGGCATGCACGAGATACTAAAGGGACGATCGAGCCAGCCGCTAAAGACCACGCGACGAGAGAAACATTCCCAGGAACTGGGCTGAAGCTTCGCAGTCGGCAGCGCGCGAACATAAAACCAATAAAACGTCGGAAGGATACGCTGCACGCGGCAAGGCGCTCACTCCCAAAGGGTAGAACCAAAGTGTAACTTCGTCATCGTTACGTTGAGGCTGAAGACCATTCATGCGCAGTGAGCGGCCACCGCGCGAGATTTCGGTGGTTAGCACGTCGGTGCTTCGCTCATTCCCTCCGGCCTCTGACGTTGTGACTGGCTCCTCTCTCCCATGCGCGTCAAACACCAGATTCGCGACGATGATTCGCGCCGTACAAAAACTCCGCTGAACAACGCGTAGGCGCCTCGACTGCGGTAAGTCGGCTCCCCTACTTTTCCCTATGCCGACAAGGACACGGGGACGCGTAGCAGAACCGCCCAAATACGCTGCCCCCCCCCCCCCACCCGCCACACCCGCACACAAAAGCTACGTTCGATTTGGCCGAACAAAAAAGTCACCTAGGTGAAAAAAATGCCGTGCCCTTTCCTGGCGGCAGCCTTACAATGGGGTTCGATGATTTTCGATTGCCAAGTAAATGCTCTCCAAGGTGTGTCTACACTCCAGAACGGCCAGTGATTGCTGTCAGACTGGCTCAGACAAAAAGGATAAAGAATCAGCCGTTCTTCCCGCGCGTGGTCGGTCTTGACATCGCGCGCTTCCTTGCGCCCCCGGCGGGCGCCTTAAAGTGAAAACCAGGATGCAGCATAGTCAAGTGACTGGCGAGCGGTAAATCCTTGCGCCTTACGCGGTCGCCCATCCACCCTGTTCTGCATGATGTGCCGTGTGCGGGCGCATTTTCAGTGCCAAGGAACGCTTACAGAAGGAACGCCGTTCCCTATGCCGTTCCTACGTAAACGTAACGAGTTACCGTTACAGTTCCACCGACCCTTAATGGAACGGTGGCGTTCCTCCGTTCCTCCAAAAAGGAACTAGTTCCTGGAACGTCGTTCCTTGGAACGCCGTTCCGTACAACACTGGCGCTCATTTACTCATGCGAGGAAAGGGTACACGAGTTACGAATGGGAGAAGTGCGTGGCGCGCTGCGCGCGGGGACGTCGCCTTGAGGCGCACATCATCATTTGCGAACACGTAACGCACAGCGGATACGAGTGGCGCGAGCGCTCTTGCGTTTATCATTAAGCAACGTAACCCCGGCCTCGCGGAGCTAACTGTTCGACCTTTGCTAGCTGCTTATACGAGCAAACAAAAAAAAAAAAAAAACGCGGGGTGGGCGCTCACCTCAGAATGCTCATGAAGCATAATATCCACGCAGCGACCAAGTGCTAGAGCCGAGAGAGATAATCGAATTCTTAACTTCCGCGTCTACCTCGCCTTCGAGCGATCCTAGAAAGCGTAGCCGCGAGACCTTACCGTAGTATGCATACTCACGTGCGTAATGGACCGAACGCGCTCTAGAATTAATTGCGCCTTTCTCTCGGCGCCGCCTGGTCGCCTTCGGGTATGTGTCGTTCGCTTCGGGGAAACGACTTCCGCCTTTGCAAGAGTGTTGCGCGCCGGATCCCGCGCTTTAGGTTCCGAGTCCGGGCCGCGACGGCCTCCGCGTCCACCGAACCGTCAGCGTCCTTGAGAGGAATGCGAACAGACCCGCTGGGCAAACGGGAGCCCCGCGAGACACGTGCTAGCGGCGGCGCCCAAACACGCCCGGCAGCAGCCTTTGTGGCGAGGAGAGAAACGCGGGAAGAGATAGCAGCGGGGGAAAAGGACATTCCTCCTGGCGCGGATTCCACAGCCGGCCCGGCCGGCGGCCGGCTTGCCCTATCGGCGAGCCCGCTCGGGGGCCGCTTGTCTCTTCCCCGAAACCTAATCTAGCAGGCCTGAAACGTGATTTCGATGCTGACCAATAAAAAATGTGGCCCCCGTGGCTGCATGACGAAGATTCATCTTCCCTTGCGGCCGACCACTGCTCCTCTCTCTCGCGCGCGGTGATGCAGTTTCTCCGGGCGCCGACCGCTTTGACGCTCGTCTTGCGGTCAGGGCGCAATCCCTTTCCGAGCGTTCCACGCGACCGAGATCACTGGACGGGCGCTATTTATAAACGTGCCATTCTCCTCCACTATATGGGAAGGCATTGCGTCATAATTAAGTGTAGCACTATAAAGATTCGGCTTCCTGCGCCACCCAACAATACGCATACACGACCGCGCTGCTTCGCATCAACGCTCTCTTGGCTTACTTCATTCTTTCTGTGCCTTGAATAGGGAAGGCACCACTGTTGGAATGCTCGGTACATCTACGGATCTGTCCGTTATGAAGAGAAATCTACATCGCAAATATATTTCTATCTCCATAGAGAGAAAGATGAGAGAAAAGTCGACTTCAGGCTTTAAAACGCCCAAGAAGTCGCGCGCGCCGACTGCACGACGTCTGAAGCCACGTATACGTTTCGCCCAACGTAACCGGAGCCCCAAAGAGCGCACTTCTTGGCGCAAGGAAAAAGGTGCGCGGACGATTTACGCTGGCGCTTGTAGCTGACGCCCCAAACCGGCCTATGTATACGGTGGCTAGAGCGACTGGATGTTTGTCTTGACTACCTGGAGCGACTTGAGCGGCGCCTTCAGCGCTAACCACTGTTGTATGCGTTACCGAAAAAAAGTAACTAAATATGTTACTCGTTACGCTAAAGAGAAAGGAACGGGTTACCTCCCTACGTTACCCATAAAAAAAGTTAACGCGTTACCTTTACCGTTACCGAAAAAAAGTAACGGGCGTTACTTCTGCCGTTATTCCATGGTCAGAAATCTTAATCAGTGCATCTTCGCAGCAGGAACATAGAATAGCAACATTATAAAGCTAATATTTGTGTTCCACAAAAAAAGTTCTAGCCCAAACAACAATTTTACCCGAAGTAATGATTTAACGAAAATAATTTCCGCAAATGCGCTGTACCTTGACAGTACTATAGTGGCCTAAAGGTATCCGTGTAGTTACAGGTGATGACTTCTGACTCTCTGACACATGGGGAAGCCATTTTTCGCAGTGGAACATTAAACAAAAAGTAATCGATTTCCTCATCAACGCTCTCCGCACAGAACAAATTTGCAGTAACTATGACGGCGTGCTTCCACTTACAAAATAAATGCGCAAATTTTGCAGCAATAAATAAATGCTCAAATGGCATAAATCGGGGGGAAAAGTATTTGCGCACATGGACATTTTTTTTTCAATTTAACCTCTATAATTACCGCAAATAATGCGAATGTGTATGTGAAGGTGCTCAGTGTTAGCCTCGCTCGCTCAGGAATTCAATCATCACAAACGTAGTCTTAGTTGCAGGTAGGAAGAAGCAAAACTAATTTTGAATACTAAGTTTATAAACAGTGCTAGAGTATTGCAGGGACAACTTCCTAATGTAATTACATGTTGCTGAATGTAAGCAAGAGCTGCATTTCAAAGCTGTGATCGGACAGCTTGACTCGCTTCCTATAGCGATACCGTCCTCACGCTAAATAAGATCACGACAGATGCACTGTGTAGTACTCGTCTATTCACTTTCAGGAAGAGCTGGTGAACGTGCAGAAAGTTTTCCTTGAGCCCGCTCATCGCGATGTCATACGGCACCAAAGGTACCGAGACAGTCGCTCATCTTCACTTGACGAAATGTCGAGAAGGCATTTCCGAAGAAGTCATTCTCCGTTGCGCTGGAGCTCACACCGAGTCCTGTCCACAAGTCAAGCAAATCTCGGCAGCTCGGTTTTGATCATTACGGGGACTGCATTTCGCTCCACTTCACCGACAATCAACGACAAGTTGAACCTCGATAGCAAGGTAGCCGAAACTATAGCAGATCCATTCAAGAAATTTCGGCAATTCGTTCCACATAGCAATTTTCCCCGCACAACAAAGGACCCCGCGCGGGGTCGCTTTGTCAACGTTTGGCGGGTCGACACAATAACGTCGGGGCAAGCTCTGGGAAAGCGGCTCCTACAAGACGAAAGAATTTTGTGTTAAAACTCCCGGGGTAATTGGGATAAAAAGTGACGAGTAACGCGACACCTCACGTTACCGAAAAACGGTAACGTAAGTACGCTACCCGTATACAGTTCCCAAGTAGTAACGACTACGTTACTAAGTTACTGAAAAAAGTAACACGTTACCGGTAACGCCGTTACTTGTAACGCGTTACCGCCAACACTGGCGCCAGCAAAGGCCTATGAGGATGAGAAAACTTCGACTGCCGGAAAAGCAGGGTGTCAGAACAACCTTCTATACACTGAGGTGTGTCGCCATGTGCTTATTAGCGCAGGAAGAAAAAAAAAACAAATAAACAAAGAAGCACGGTAATAGGGATCCGCGCTATTGTGCAAAATAGTCCAAGCGTATTTATTTTTTTTCCTGCATCTTATTCGTATTCTTTCTAGCAAATCGTATGGACGGAATGCACAATTGCACAGTTACGCTATTGGCACAAAAATACTAGGTAATATGCGAAATAATAATAAACTTTTAAAATAATAATGTTTTATAATATGATGTTGCTAGGGATACTTTCGTCGCATAAATTTTGATGTTCGTTACTGCTAGGAATATTGGACAGCAAAAATGATGCTCTCTCCGATTTCGCGATTTCATTTACATGCGCGACAATCGCCCGAAACCGTGGGCACAATGACAACAGCGAAGGCCTGAGCGATTTCGCGCGCTCGAAAGGGGACGGAAGTGCTGACTTAGCTCACCTTACAGGGTGTCACCTCAAAAGGACCTCGTCCGCATATTTTGTGTTCTTAAACGAGACCTGGTTATCGCGCGATGGCATGCATATCCATTGTCCCGTGTACTGAATGCCGTGCTGTCGGCGGTCTTCATCAAGGTTTAGCCGATCCAAGAGCCTGAGTTAACCTCACTTCCTGCCTCGACACATTCTCTCAGCGACTTTTGTTGGCCGCCGATCGATGTCAGCTCATTCATTCTGGTTCGCCAAGCGTCACTGGATTAGCACCCGCGGCGCGAGACAAAGATACGAGGGGAAATGATCTTCGCGGTCATCTCGGTTCTTTTTTTTTGCCTCTGTATATACCTATATAATTTTCTTGCTTATTTTCTCGCCGCCCGCTGCTGCAGCAACAGTGCCGCCTGCATACATACGTGTAAGTAGATGCGAGCGGCTACATTGTGGCAGCCGCGCTGTCGCGTGTGACGTCGCGCTGTAATGAAGATCGGATGTTCGCCTCGCTGGCGTCCTTGCGTCTCCCACTGGGTAGGTGGCGGCGGCGTCTCTGGCTTTCTGCTGTGCTCCGACGAACACAGGGCGAACCAAGGCAATCACACTCGCGTCAGCCGTCCTTGCTTTTAGAATCTCGGCTAGTCTGTGGCAGTGCATTGGCTATGCTGCACAATATACGCGGCTGGCGATAAAAGAAAAATATACATAAAACTCGGCCGGCGAAACAACTCCTCGATCGCAGCGAGGCGACATGGTGGGCGTGTGTGGAGTGGTTTCTTTCCATTGCGCGCGGCTTTAGTGGCCCATTTATGGCGGAGAACGCGACAGCCTTTCTTTTTTTCTTTCGCCCTCTCGCTTTTTTTTTTATATAACTGAGAGACCAGCTTTTCGTTTCTCTACGGGGCTACATTACGACTGCCTCTTTTATGCAGCCCTTCCGTTGTACGCAAGGTCCGCATTAACGAAAGATGTAAGCCGCGATAACACAGTCATCCCATAAAGCAAGTTGGCCGCACTGGCGGTGCTAACTTCTCGGCTGGAAATCCACGCCATTTCTTCTACAATGTTGTCTTATGTTCGCTCGGGTATTGACACATCCGTCTTGTGTCTCATCAAAGAGCCACGATAGGCTGTTCTGCTTTCTCGTTTTACGGTGCACTTCAGAGACGGGAGTCGATTGCGAGTTTCTCTGGTGTAATCCGGGAAACATATTATGTGAGAATGGATTTTCCAAACCCGGCCCCTCATTCATATTCGAACGCCAAGACAACAATCCACAGCGAGCATTGCGCACGATATAATAAAAATGGACATTCTATGATGTGCTTCAATGGTCTTCCTTATTGTCCCAACTGCGAAAAATAAAAACTAAAGAAAGACGAC
The DNA here is from genome assembly GCF_013339695.2 of Rhipicephalus sanguineus. Taxonomy (NCBI): domain Eukaryota; kingdom Metazoa; phylum Arthropoda; class Arachnida; order Ixodida; family Ixodidae; genus Rhipicephalus; species Rhipicephalus sanguineus. The sequence continues at coordinate 271,693,811 of NC_051176.1, read as the reverse complement.
TTTTCCTTTTCTCTTTCCTTGTTTAGTTAAAATTCGTTGAGTACGCGTGTCTCTCCAACAGTCGTTGTCACGGTAGAACCGTTCATTGACACTGCGGTTAGTGCATGTTACAGACAATCGTGCCCTTTTAAGTTGATAAGTGATATTAGTGATAGAGGACATGCTCGGATTGCTACGCGTCCTGCCCTGGCGTCAAGCGATAGGCGTTGCTGCAACCTTCAAGGGCGTTCAAGGTCGCCCCCTCATTGAAGCACATCCGAAAACCTTGGCTGATAGTAAAACGGAAACAGGAAGGAAGCTCTGTAACTCGCCTGAGCCTCTCGCGCCGATTCTGTGCTCGGGCCCCGGTACGCAGCACGGAGTTTTCCCTGTACACAGGCCACCACGCATACTGCGCAAGTAGTGTTCACATTTGGCGAACACTAAAATAAGAAAAAAAAAGAATTGCAGCAGAAATTGGCTGGTGTTAATTTTCATCGACCATGCGAATAGCACAACGGCGACTCGACGACACTCCGCGTGTCAGCGTTGTGAAAACGCGCCAAGCGTCTCAACACGCTAGCTTTCACGAAATAAATTCTCGAGGTAACCATTAACGTTGTGGAAGACGCTCCATGGAGCGTCTTCCACTTGCAAAGTATACTTTGCAAAGTATCTGAACGCGCTAGCTTGCACGCGGGGCGTTCTTAGAAGCGTTCAATTCTGGCTGATGAGGCGTACGCCTGTGCTGTGTTGTGTTACATTATCGGGCCTCGGTGCTACGTGCCCTAGTTCAGATACCGCCTTCGAAGCACTTGTGACACCTTTATTATATATCCGGCGTGCGCACGCGCTGCGGTGACGTCAATCGTGCACGCTCGCGCGTGCGTGTGTGGGTGACGTCACACCGGAAGCTGCAGCTAGCATTAGGGATTTCATTGGGAATCCGTCATGCTAGCTAAGGAAATGCTATTCGTACTTGAAAACGAAGAAACTGTGTCGGGAAAATTTTTCGCTGCCTGATCACTCAGTAGTATGTTGCCTCTTTAACAGAATATTTCAACGCTTTGCGCGTAAAGTAGATAAACCAACGATGCCCCACGGTTACCATTAATTGACCGCTAAAGAAATATCCTATAAAAAGAAACTGAAGTCGCGGGATGACATGACCCCCGAGCATACATGTGCAGCGCGCAAGAAGCACTGCCCTTATGTTGTGTAAGACTTTATTAAAAAGGACTACAAAACGCTACGTCAGCGGGCGTTTGTGTCTGACGGAGGAAAGGAGGCGGGGCTGGCGAGCGTTTTCTTGAGCGAGGATGCCGTTAACGAGTGTACTTCCGTGCGCGCTGTCGCACTGCACGCCTTGCTTTACACGCGCGCGTAAATAATGAAGAAACCCACCGACTACAACAGCATTATCACTCCTCTAAAGAAGAAAGGAGTTGAAGTCTTTAGACGTGCAAAGCACGGCTTTGCCGAGCGAGACGGTTTAGGAAGCACGGACGTGCTTGTAATTTTTTGTCTCCTTGTTGGTCGGCTAAACAACTCAATTGGGCTGCTGTCTGACAGCATTTTGGCCTTGTCGTTGAGGCCGAAAAAGAAGAGCAAACAACCGAGCCAAGCACTGTCTGAGCGGCACGCTTCACAGATCTCGCACAGTGGCAGTTTTCACGGCGGGCTTCTCCTAACGGCGGTCGCTTTCTCGCCTTTATATGCTGGCAGCTCTAAAATTTACGCCCAATGCGACATCGCCATGGTGTCTGCGGAGGTTTCTTTGAAAGAAGGCTTTGGAGACAAAATTACTGCGCGTAACTCAGGCGGCGTGTTTGCGTATTGTACATAAATAGCCATGTCGGTGATGACCGCCTTTTGTTGTGGTAACGGCCATCTCAGCGCCGCCTTATTTGTTGAGTGGCGGCCGTTAAAGGAAGGCACTGGTCCGGGCAGACGTTCCGACTTGAATAGCACGCAGTAAAACTGCGCGCATGCTTTATTGCCCGTGCAAGAGTGGGTACAACGTGCAAGCTATCATCGGTCGTTTCATGCGCATCTCTCTGTATGCGTTTGTGTGTGCGTGCTCCTCTGTTAGCGCACAAATGACCAACATTGCCTTCTTTTGTTCCCCCGTGTTGCCTCTCGTTGTGCTTGGTGAATGACTTGAGAGAGTATAGGTAAAGATGGCGGGGTATTTTAGTGATATAAAACTGCTATTTATTTTCGGCCTGCCACTTGTGTCTGCGCGCGCTGGCGACGTACATGTGGGCGTCCACAATAACCAACATTGTGTGCCGCCTGCCACAGTATTATTGAAGTCAGAGTATTTTCCGTGACGGTCGTTCTGACTCGCACGCTTTTTCATGCGCGCAGTTTTAAAGCTTCCCCCTCCTTAGCGTATATTGAGCACCTACCAATGAACATTGTAAACGTGCCTCCCGCCTCAGCCAATGCAGAATTTTAAAAAATTAAAAAAAAATAACGAAACAAGCTCGTTCAGTGGTACGTCTCTGACAGCTTCGATGTATTTAAACTAAAGGAAAGCACGTGGGTCCCTTACGAAGAGCGTCGGTCGTCCAGCTGCTACTCTGGAACGCGGCCCCTGCGTGCACCGTCAGCCGCGAGGTCAGATCAGGTTGCTCGATTAAGATCTGGAGTCTCCCGCTCGCGCGCTCACTTGTGTGAGACATCTGCGAGCGCGCGGCTTCTCACCATCTGGCTGCTATTCGCCGACACGTTAGTCACGCCTCCTACTTTGCCTCGTAAACAGCGGGCGACACGGTTGACGCTGGAGATTACTTTAAACCGGGCCGCTATTATATGCCGCCCTATGCGTTCGTGACTCAGAGAGCTAGAGATCGCGTTAAGGAGTATATTTAGAGCAACGTTTAGGCGATGACCTCGGGTGTTCAGGACACCGGCGTAGTATCGCTGTTACGGACGTCAGAAGCTTAGCAAAAAATAGCTTAAGCAGCGGCACGCTTCGGAGCCAAACACGAAACGAAGGACTTTATATTTTCTATTTGACCGGCTCATAACCGTGTTCTAAGCTATTGTTGTTACGCTGATTCGAGATACGCCGGTTCTCAGCCTCAGAAGCCCTCAATATGGAAAACCTCTGCCACCGGCAGCCGTCTGCATCTGCCGAGAGAGGCGAGGAAGAATCGAAGCGCCTGCCATGCACCGCCCGGTGCCGGTGTTAGCGCAAACTTCAGAAAGCGGCATTCTCAACCCGCAACCCTTCCGCATTCTATTCCACTCGAGCGGTGAGTACGTGAATAGCCCGATCGCATCCATCTTTTCCTCGCCGCCGGAAATCGACAGGATTGGACCTTCGTCCGTGCCAAGGGGGAAGCTGGCGCAACTTATATCCCAGCTGGTCATCTTGGTTTAGTTCAGGAAGTGTTTCGGCAGAGGCCGTCCAGAGCAGCGCCTTTGTGGGCCGCGCATCGTGTCTTCTCGCGCGGCTTTGTGTCGCTGCCCTTTTTTTGCCGTGCCCTGCAACATTCCCGGCAAACACGCCGAGTGACTATAGCTGTGCACCTAAGTGGTGCTCGCGGGCAAGCGCGCTGATTGACACGTTGGAACCGCGCCAGTCGAGTTCGCCGGCTTTGGTCTCCGCGGGCGAGAAGGGCCCAACGGCCACGATGTCCGGTCGGCATAGTATTCGTGCCTTGACATTTTGTTCAAAGGACAACCTCGGATATTCATGGACTCGAGTTTGTCTCTGGCCAGAGAGAGGCTGTGACACCCGTGGGCGAACCGACCCGGTCGTGCACTACGTGATGCAGGGCCATCCCACGCAGTCGTCTCCCAAGACTTGCGAGCATCCTCGTGTCTGCGTGGGCTGCCGCGCGTGGCCACCCGAATCAGGAGAACGTTGCATTTCGGTTTGACTTAGTACGTCAGTGAAGCTGACTGTGAGCACCACTCGCGTCTGTAATATATCACTACACTTTCCTAACATATATTTTCCTGCGTAATTCGTTTACAAAGAAAAAGTATTCCTGGCAATTTAGCGTTGCCGATTCTTGTCACGCGAAAGAAACGTATACGATCAATTCTATCCATGAAAGTGTTTTTGTTTGCCAACGTCAGTCTCTCTAATAATAAAAAAATGTACGCGAACGTCAGACTTAGCTAACAATATCATCTGTTTAGACGGTGCCTTTAGTTTGTGATCACGCCTTTTTTTTTTTAATGTCAAGCGACCACTCCAGACACATCTCATCACTAACACGGTTTCTTCAAAATATATTAGACGCTTCGTGGCCCCTTCCAAAAACCGGTCTTAGTCAAACAGCCGCTAAGACTTCAGCAAAAGAAAACCAGTACGACAAGTGCTATCCTTATCCGCTTCCTAGTATGCATTACATACCCTATGAACGTTCGCAAAGGTCGCCTTGAGAAGAATCGCCGAGCTAAGTTTGCGACTCTCTCTCTCTCTCTGTTTAGCTAAAAGCCAGACCGAAGACACTTTGAAATGTTAAGCTACGCCTGCATGCCCCCTTTTTTTTATGTGCGTAATTAACACTGCGCGACGGCAGGCCATAAGACTGCAAATTGAATCACTTTTCCAATGTCCTTTATTCGATTAGGGCTTACCACCAAATTCAGCCAGCTTTAGCAAGAGCGCAATTATAACAAGTCTACGCATACTGCGGGGCAGACCTACTTAGTTTTGCATATAGCGTTACGTACGCAGCACCAGTCTGATAACAATGCCTTTTTATAGTCCCCTGTCCCCCGCCCCACACGCAACCTGTCTTGTGACGTTGCTTGAAGATTCAGCTCTATTTTTGTGCCATAAACAATCATCATCTCTGGCGTCTAAAATTGCAGAAAGGTAGCGTTCTGTCCTTTCCCAACCTTTTTTTCCGTCAGGTTTTTCGCGCTAGTAACTATGTCACAGAAAACACGGAAAGGTGTCAATCGCTTCCGGGCGGCACTTACACAGCCAAGTCCAAGGAAGCTTTTGTTGTTCTTAAACGTGAAAGTTTTTACCCCACTTCATTAACAAAAGTCGTGTTTTATGAAGATTCAGATACCGTCTCTTTAAAAAGACAACAACCGTGTATAACGCATTTTTACGACGCCACGTATAACGTGGCGTCGCCTGGCGTCAGTGCATTCGTTCTACGATGAGTGACAATCGTGCTTTAATTCCGCAACTTCTATATAGTCTTCAATAAAAGTTGGTGCACCACAGTGTACTCTTCCACCGCGACAACCACATGATCACATTAGGCACTGTAATCTAGCGGCGCCGAAGCCAGAAACGCCGTGCCGTGTTGGGACAACTACGTTCAATACGGCTGCTGCATTGAGATATCTTCGATGCGATATACTGTATAGATGTGCCGATTTCGCAATACCGGGTATTGCGAACGATTACGTACCTGTTCGAAGCAGTGTTAAGCGGACGCAGACAGCCGTGCGGCTGTTTCGAGCCGAGCGCGGTGGAAGGCGCGTACGCTCCGACGGAGGGGGCGCGGCACGGCCAAATTCGCCGCGTTGCCGTTGCACGGCGCCAGTGTGCAGCAGAGCACTGGAAAGCGTGCAGCACGGCAAGCCCAGTGTTCTTGAGGGGAAGCCAAACACTGCAAGATTCAGTTTTTCAGTATTGCAATAAAAACACCAGTGCGACGCAGTCCGGCACGACCGATGTAGGAATGCTGAACAGTGGTGCTGGTTGCCAGGGCGAGTTTTACGGTACTAGGTTGGCATTATTTAAGGCTTTCTGCGGGAATTTGTCATCTGCGTTCGGTGGGCCTCACCTCAAAGCACGATTCCCATTCCAGGTTCGCGAGACACACTTGGTCACAGCTATTTTCGAACAGCCTTCGGCTGTTTAGGAGGGCGACTATCTAAAACACTTTTTCTTAATTATCGATTATGGGCGATGAATTTCTCGGTTATGTGCAATGACCATGTGGATTCGGTCAGAGATATGCGCTTGAACGTTTCGTATGAAAGACTGTCTATTGCGTGGAACTCTGCACACTTGCCTGATGGCTTAAATTACTCGTAATGATGGTACAAAAAACTTGGAACTTATTTTCGTGTCACCAATTTTTGATAAGCTAGTGATGGTTCAGTGCTGTAAAACTTAAGTTCCCGAACTTGCACTTATATTTAAATGCCTAAAGGTTGATTTCTCCGAGGATGGCGATTGATCAACTTGCATCAGTGATATAGCGAGCAATGTATTCAGAATGCACAACTCTTCGCGACGGCATTCTAAACACGTGATGAAGACGCTGTATGGATGACTTACCTGCAACCATTAATGACAATAGGCCTACCTAATGTGTTAAAAAAAAGAGACCTTTCAAGACAAGCGCTGACTGTGTGTGATGACATCCTCCGAGGACAAAATCCGACGACGAGCTATAGTGTAGAAAGTGAGTCAACGCACTACGGGCTTTCGTGTGTGAAGTTTTTCTAGAGAGCCATGTGATTAGTCCGGTTTAACTTCTCTCCTTGCGCGCTTTATTAAACTCGGCGTTGAGCCATCATTTAAGCGCACCATTCCCCTTGAAACTTGAGATCCGTGCTATCAGTGCATATTGACTCACCTAAACGAATGTGGTTTATTACGGCCAGTTTTATTTATTTATTTATTTATTTATTTATTTATTTATTTATTTATTTATTTATTTATTTATTTATTTATTTATTTATTTATTTATTTAACTAGAACTTTTTCGGTGCGGAATTCAATGTCATCATTGTGCTACGGCAATGCTGATTTAATTTCTTCCATTCATTGCTTCTCCACAACCGGCCCCCATTCCAAGATGGAGACTTGAATCCCCGTCTTCATTTATTTCTTCTTCCTTAACAGTATGAACACTTCTCATAAATTACGTCCATTATAGCCACTGCTGCCAGGCAATGATGCCGTGGCTAATGTCGTCTATCGAGGAGAGAATGCGAGATTTATGCTGTTGACAATTGGTTCACCTATTAAGCGAATTTCTTGCCTGACTCGGACGAATGCAGCGCGACTTAGGCGAAGACAGGATACACAGAAAGACACAGACGAGCGTCTTTCTGTGTCTGCTGTCTTCGTCCGAGTCGCGCTGCATTCGTCCGGGTATGTAACAACTCGCCAATGTCAAGCTGTTCTTGCATGAACTACGAAACGAGTGAAGCGCGTGAGATGGAGACTGTCGTTTTCAGAGAATGTTGTTTCTTTTTTTCAATTTCAATATTTGATTCGCTTCGCACGATTAATAGCAAATAAAGTATAAAACGTGTTCCCTACTGAGGCACGTGATCCTGGAAACAATGCTAAATAATAATAATAATAATAATAATAATAATAATAATAATAATAATAATAATAATAATGATGATGATGATGATGATGATGATGATGAACAAAAATGGGTGAATAAGTCGTACCGAAGTGCTTGTTCGCCTGATAAGAGAAAAAGTTAATATGAGGATATACATAAACAGATGCGTATACTATACGGCTAACTGGAATGTACAAATACGTCTTTCTCAACTATCAGGCCGCATTCATACAGCTTGCTGGCACTCCCCAATGCATTTCATTGACAAATGTGGCACAGTTTGTGAGCCTTTGAGGGCATTTTCGAACAGTTTGTGTCCGAACTAGAGATATCTGCACAGGGCCAGTTGCTGGCCATTTTCGTATAGTCTGTTCGCAAATGTACTTGCACAGTGTCATTCATCTCATTGCACTATTTGCTATGCTGTTTTCATCACAATTCGAGGAGTGAAAACTATATGCGGTGTATCCCAGACTCGAGTGAAGTTATTGGGGATCCGTTGAAAGCAGCGGTTATTTGCCTGTGTTTCACCTGCACTCAGCGTTTGTGTGTAGTGTGCCTCTACTGACCAACAATCATTCCATGTGGCGCAGGACACTCCCACTCCTGTGCGCTGATCCTCGCTTCGTGGCTCTCCCTCACGGTTTCCACACTCTTGAAGCCAGGTACGCGCAGTTTTATTCACACTGTTTAACTGTTTAACTTACCGTGCTGCGGTATTGCCAGAAGGCCTACGAAAGCGCGAAGGCTTCTGACCATTCCACGTGGTGTTGCGTTCTACGAGCATTTTTAATTCCGTCGCCTTCCTACATTCGAGGGGGAGCTTGCATTATGTAAAGTTGTCGCGCTGCAGCGAAAACAAGGTTGTAGCTTGCTCGGCGCTCGTTCGACGCTTGTTACCTTATCGGACCGCGACAGCGTGGACTGCACGCACCCGTGTCCAGGGGAAAAGAGTGGGTGGTACGGGGGAATAAACATTTGTTGAACGTCTTTATCGGGCGCTTGTGCCCGGAATGACAAGGCTGCACGCGAAAGGGAGCGGAACGGGGCGAGCCGCGAGAAATGCGCGCGGCCGGTCGTTTCGGCGGGAAAGCCGGCGCATCATTATCTATAAGACTGCGCAAGAGCGACGTCGGCGCGCGCGCGCCGAGAGACCGGCTTTTTTGTTTTGTTTTTTTCTTCTTTCGCGCTCCTCCTATTCTTCTTCTTGTTGCGCGGCGGTTGCGCGCAGCCCACCACCACCTCGTTTTTCGGGCGAGCCTTGGACGCACGTGCGTCGCCGAGCCATTCTGATGCAGCCAGCGCCGTCGACCGCTTCCGGATGCCGCGCTGTAAAAGGGTGGAGTCGCGCGCATGCAGTGCTCGTCGCAGACAGCGTGGGAGGCGAGCCGGTCTGTTACACTGGCGGCGGCGGCCAGATGAGTCTCGCGACTCTAATCGTGCCGCAGAGTAGAGGTGCGCTAGAAAACCGGCATCGCGGCCGCTAACAAAGACGAGCGGGTTAGCTCGGTGCGCTCTTTCGGAATGCATTACAGAGCCGAGACACGAGGAGAGCGCCGCAGGTCAGCGTGGTAAACCGCGTTGCAATTTCTCCGCGCGATCGAGACAGAATGTCGTGCAACATGCTTGATTTGTTTACTCGATCTCTCTTTTTCGTTGTCGCAGAACAATGTTAATGTAAATAGCTGTAATAGCACTTCTGAAAAAAGAAACCTACTTTAATTGGAGTGGGGCAAGCAACTGTCGCTCCGCAGTTGCTTGTATGTTCTGCTGAAAGCTCACTGTTTTGCTTAACCTATATAGCAAGCAATACTGTACGACCGCTTTGAAAACGCCGTCGAAGTGGGTGTAGCAGGAAAACAAAACGAAAAAAATTGCCGCCGGTTTTCACTTCAGTCGCACTTCTTCATTTGGTCTGGAAGAACGGAGCGAAGGAAAGTGCTTGCCACATGACTCGGAGGATCCTGAATGTAAGAAAAGCTATCGCAATTTACGTTGGCTAGTTAATGAGGTCTTTATAGAAGCGAGGACAGTTGGATGTAGCACACTGGGAGCAAAGCGAGCAGCCATAAACTGACAGCGTGCAACAGCTGTTTTTTGGAACTGCAGCGCTGCGTTAAGCAGCCAGAAAAATCTCTCACGTCAACGGGCCCGCGTGCACGCGCTTCTGCAACGACTCGGCGGACTGTTGAACGTCCTTTTTACTCCCCCTCGCTTCGCGACAGCCGCCGAAAGATTTATGTCGCGGGTCGTCCCGCGGAAAGGCTGTGCGGCGTTACCTTGTCGCCTGTTGCCAGCGATTCTCCATTGTAATTAGGTGCCGCAGAACTGTGCGGCGCATCTTTAGCGTGGCGACATGCCTCGGAGCGTTATCCGCTGATAGTTCGGGTGTCCAGCGCAAAAGCGGCGATGAATACGCGGTGTAAGATAATGGGCTTGCATAAGGCGCCTCGTGAATATGTATGAAACGCGTCTCTGGCACTTTATTATGCGCGGGCGCAGGCACGCGGAGAAGCAAACACACTCGGCGACACGACTTGGCTACAGGCGGCCGAATGAAAGCAGTCGCATAGCAAGCAGGCATTCGCTCTACTGTAACAAAGACCGAAGAAAAGGACTGTGCTTTCTTCGCCACCATATTTCTTATCACGAATCTTTACTGCTGGAAGAGTAAAGAAAGCTAATTACGAGGGAGTTCGGAGAATACTGCTGCGTGCGATCAGCGAGCCCATCCTGCGCTAGAAAATTAATATTTTTGTTTCTCATTATTCAACGGCGCAGTAGTAATGCGAGACAGTAAGTTTGTCCTTGTTTCCGATGAGCAGCAATTAAATCAGCAACAACTACGAAAACACCAGATAAGGTTTCGAGGATTCTAGGTGTACATGTTCGCGTGAGGGGATGATGTTGCACCATCGCAGAAGGGAGTATCACTGTCGCCGCCGTCTTTTAATTATGGGACATCTCGAGCTTCGCAATGATAAGGACGACATCAGCATGTGCAAAATGGCGCACCGCCAACTAATCGACGCATTTCAATCAACCTTTCTTGTCCTTAACTATGTCTTTATTAACTATAGCGCTCATTTATAATGCTGGGAGTTTCTGCCCGCAAAGCCCAGAATAGCGTGCAAGGAAGTTTCTCGTTTTGGTCACCAGTATTCACAAAAGCGAAGCTCCGGGAACGCAGTTTCTTATACCGTGACTTTCTAAGGCAAAGTGGCCTTTTTGGGCCAGCGAAACATTCGCAGTACTGGGAGCAGCGAATGGTGGCAACAGTCTCCTGCGATGACATGAGTTTCTTGCTCATTCTTAACGATAACAGCGAGCGTGGAAGAAGCGTTTTGCGAGTGGATTGAATTTGTCCAGCGTTCTTCGCCTCCCTCCCGACGAAGTGTCGTAAATCGGAAGAAGCCATATGTAGTTGCTGCCTCTAGTTGAACTTGCCATTGACCTCTGCGAGACCAACCGAGACATCGGCGTAAAAAGCCGAGTATGTTTCTGTATTGATGTTGGCTTTGGGAACCTCACAGAAAAGAACATTTTCGCTCTGCGCGACTGCCAGGGTGAATTTATAACATCGCTGCTTTTCAACTGCACTAATCTTGAAAGTAGTTGAGACTCTAAAGATCTTTAGCTATATATTTGACACCGTTAACAACGTTTTATAGCTCCAACAAGCAGGACACGGGCGCGGTCAAGCTTTTTTTTTTCTCCTTCTCGCCCCTTCGCTGCACGGATGACCGTATACGTTAAGCGTTATAATAAAACTGTTTGACAATAAAACTGTTTATCTTTGAAATAGTAAGAGATGTAATGCTCGCGGAGAGTAATTTTCTGTAGTAGTCAAGTTTTTTTTTTTGTCACTTTGTAACAACAGGTTCAGTTTCTGCAGCTTCTGTACATTGTCACTTGGCACTCTAATCAACGCCGCCAATCAAGGACTGCGAGGTACTTTCATTAAAACTGGAAACGTTTACCCGGCGCCACGCCCAGCATGCCGATAAATGCGACGTAGTCATAAATGAGAGAGAGAGAGAGAGAGAGAGAGAGAGAGAGAGAGAGAGATACGAAAAGGAAAGGCAGGGAGGTTAACCAAGCTTTGGCTCGGTTGGCTACCCTGCACTTGGGGTGGGGGAAGGGAGAATAATAGAAAGGAAAGGGTAGAGAAGAAAGAAGAAGAGTATGAAAGGGGTGGATGAACAGTTTGAAACTACACAACACGAACTCGCGCTGTTAGTTCACAGGCGCTCGTGAAGTCCTGTGGTCCTCAAGAAGCACAAGAGGGCTTTCGTGGCCTTGCGCATATGCGAGACCGTAGGCCAAGGTCCCAAGATCTTCTTTTCTGTCAGCGGTCTTGAGTCCAGATGACGGAGCTTGACTTTCATACTACGTCGTTGAGCTTGGTATGATGGGCAGTGGCATAGAATGTGTTCAAGCGTCTCCTCGCAGGCGCAAATGTTGCATGCCGCACTGCTGGCCATTCCAATGAGACTCAAATACGCATTCGTAAATGCCACGCCCAACCACATGCGGCACAGTAAAGTTGCATCGAAGCGATACAAGCGACGTACACGTAACAAACGCAAAACATGCAATACAAGGAAATTCAAGTACCTAGTTGAGATCAGCGTCTCGCATGAAAGTTGCTGGCGCCTTCCTAGTGCGATTCTCGCTAGAGGGGCTAGTCCACAGCCAAATGGAATTTCATAGCTCAAGGTGCACTGTCTGAGGTGAATTCAGCAAATAAATTCAGTCACCGCATAATCGTAACGATTCGCGTACGGCCGAGGAATGAACAAAAATGTACTTTACGCCGACTTGGCATTCTCTGTCACACAGTGGATGCGAAAAGATCCCTTTTACAGCCTTCACACGAAAGAAGAAAACGAGCGATAGACGCAGCGATTCGTTTATATAGTCGGTTCGTCGATCGGTACACGCCCGTCTGCGGTATAAGCCGTTCCTCCCTTCCGCGGCCATTCTGGCTTGTAGTATGTATACGACGTATACTAGAAAAGGCGGGAGTTGGTATGAAAACCCGGCGAACTATCGCGGCTCCGCAGGAGGACTCGCTCTTTTGGCTCGCGCTGCAGAGACACGTGGAATGCGGCATTCGAGCCCGCTGAGCCAGCCATGGGATCGGTGCACGAGTTTTGGTTCACGCTTTGGGGCAGGTATAAAGGCGGCAGGCTCCTTGAACGGGCCGGCTCAGCGCGCAGTATGTGTGCGGACACCTACTTGAAAAGGTCCCTGGGGAGCCGTGATTTGTGGCTGTCAGCACCCGAGACTTCCTCTCCACTCTCCTTACCCTTTTTCCTTCTTTCTTTCGCCTTGCTTTCCTCGCCCTCCAGTCGAACGCCGTTTTGCTGCGGAGAGCGGCTTACATGGCACCGCGCAAGAAATCAAGAGTAAACTCCGAATGAATGGGGTTTGAGTCGGGAGAAGCACGCTTGCGGGAACTTTCGTAGCTCGCAGTCACAGCGTAGGCGGCATCGTGCATTTCGTATGAGGTCGATGTTTTTTTTTTTTTTTTTGCCGTTTGTTTTTCACGAGAAAGACATGTAAACGGACGCGACGCTGTGTGGTACAGGGTCCGTTCGAGCGTCATTGTGAAAGTGCACTAAACAGATCATCACCTGTGCACTCCTTTTTCAGAACTATATATCATCATCATTCATGTGACGGGAATATGGTTTATTATTTCTGGAGAAAAGTACCTGCCGTGAGATGTAGATTCCGCGGGAACAAGGCCCACGATCTCCTAAACACGATGGCACACTCTAACCTCATGACTTTCGAGCTGGATTGATGGCGATGAAAAATGACAGCCGGTTCCACTGACGCTAGCAAAGATTTCTGAGCAACAGCACAAACATGAAGAGCTATACTTAACCACAGAAACGTGGAGAACGCTGCGACTTCAAATAGCTACAGCTCTTTGAAGTCAGCGTTTCTCTATATTTTCGTTTCCTCTTGCCTTTCAATTGGCTTCCTTTTTTACTTTTTCATTACGTAAACTGCAGTAGTTTGCAACTGCAGATATGCCTATTTGTGAGGAAAAAAAAAAGCGGAGGGAAAAGGGGAGGACAAGAAATGAGCATTTCGCAGCACAGCCTTTTCGTGCCTGCATTTTCCCTGATGTCGGGTCATTCGCCAACACACCATCCCGTTAGTAAACCACTTCATCTGTCACGGCGAGAGTACATTGGCGTACACTGCACAACTATATAGGATCGTCGTGCAAGGGAAGACGTGCTGCCTCGATGTACCACAGTATGGAGTCACCCAGTGTTTGGCGCTGTTGTGATGAAGCTACTCTTGGCAAAGCCTCCCGTTAAAACTTTCCACGGCCACTGCGGTATAACTGCACTTTTGTTGAGTCTGCACATGTACCCGTCGTCAATCTCAGCGTACGATGGTTTTTCTTTCCTCGTTCGAAATAATGGCCGCATAAAGTGCTGCGTGGTCACAGTGTATATATGCCATCCTGGACGTGGTCTATGGGCTCCTCACGCATAAAAGTTTCGACAATGGGACCTGCGTGCAGGAGTTTTTTGTTGCTCAATTTCCACAGCGCGCGCGCTTCCTTGCGTCATTACTCACGCAGAAAAATGGGATATTCGTGAATAAATTAGGTAGGCGAAACTATATTAGCGCGGCCCGCGGCGAGGCAGACTTAGTTCGCGTGCAGAGTCTTTATTCGGTGCGACACCGTCCGTGGGGCGTGCGTCTGGCGCCTGTCTCCTTCTGTACGTGGTGGGCGCGTTTGCATTACCACATTTCATAAGAATAGCGCCTGCGCAAACGCGTCTAGCGCACCTGCGCGTCGTAATTTATTGTTATTTAATTCCAACGCAGCCTAGGCCAAGTTCAACGATTCTTTTCAAGGTGCTCACTTGGGGCGTCCGCATAGTGCTGTGTTATTCCTCGCAAAGCGAGCGAGCATAATTAAAACTCACAGCTTGACGCTTAGCAGTGTAAGAAGCAGTCACTGTCGTCGCACCATCGCATACGCAGCGCTTAATGCAACGTCTTGTGCCGCTGCATAGCGATGGTTGTCGTGAAATAGAGGGCTTTAAGCAAGTACCAGGGTTTTACGAGCCATAACCGTGATCTGATTGTGAGGCATGCCGTAGCGGGGAACTCCGGATAAAATTTGACTACTTGCAATGAGATTCTTTAACGAGGACCTGAATCTGAGTTTACGCCAGTTTTTGCATTTCTCCCCCATAGAAAAAGAAAAACTTGGGGTGATCATACAACCACAGGAGAGATTAAATGGGAGATAGCTGTCATAGGCAGGCACGGAGGTCAAATAGATGCATCCGTTAAACTAAGAACAAAGCAATTGTCACCAATCGTCGTGACCTCACTAGAAGAAGAAAGAAAAAAGTACGTTTCTTTTCTTTTTTTGTAGAACGAGGGCTAATAATGTACGTAGACTTGAACTACGTTTTCGTCTCATTTTATTTCGAGCATTCATCTTTATTTCTTCTCAACTCTATGAGGCACAGCGAATCACCTCCTGTTGCGTTCGAAGTGCCAGCGTGATCGTGTCAGAGGCGGAGCACGCACGGTCGCTCGAGACTGGATCAACCAGACGGGGATCCGTCCGGACTTTAGATATGAAATGCCCGAGCGCTTTCGCGCTGCACGTTGAAATCTTCGGAGTGCTTACGGAAGCTCGCCATCTTCTGTTGCAAACTCGTACACGCAACGCACGTGCCTTCGCGTGAACTGTTTCTCGTATACACCGGTGAGCGTGGCGTTCCTGTAGAGCCACCTAGTCCGCGAAAAGGAACCCTGGAAGCAGGAGAAAGATCGTAAATAAGGAAAAAAGAAATTCTACGCCTTACGCATAGATGATGATGTGAGTATACGCAACCGTGAACACCTCACTAAATGAGTTTAATACGACTTTCCATGTCAGCGACAAGAGCCAACGACACCGTATACGTGTACTAATTTATGTTTATCTAAGGCGTAGCCAGTGTCGTTCTTATCATTAGCATCGTATTTAGATGCTGTTTAAATAAAGAAAAACGGTATCCGGTCAGTTGGCGGTTCAGGGGTGACAGTTTTATGACTATGCTGTAAAAGGCATGTATCGTTTATCAAGCTTCCAGCGTTCTGCATGCTTCAGCCGTCCATGCCAGTCCGTACAGAGGGAGACGGGAATGGGGATGGGGGAGTATCAGGGCGGTCACGTGCCTAACGCGTGTCACGTATGACGCGGTGCACACCGGACAGCTGCTTGAGCCGCTTCGAGTGACGCGCCACTTTCCACACCGCCAAAAGAACTCAGGTGGGTTGTTTGGAATGTGGCCTTCGACTCCCACCGCCTTAGCATTCCCGGCGGCCGTCTTGGACGAACGCGTCGAAATGCGTCGTCTTTCGTACATTCGACTCACCGTCTTTCTTGTTGATGGCGCACTTTTTTTTTTCGCTTTAGGGGCCTGTCGCACATGCAGTGTGATTCTCTCTTTTTTTTTCGTCGTCCTCCCTGAGCGTGTTTTCTGGGGTTTCGCCTATACTTACGACTCCGAATCTCAAGACGAGAATGCGCGTGCGTTTCTCACGGGCTGGCCCCGACACGGTGTTCCAACTCATTCATTAGCCGCTCCGAATTCGTGTTAGCCGGCCGAAGCAATCACCAATGAGAACAAGTAGTTTACCCATTCATGCTCGAACGCTACTATTGTTGCATTATTTAAACTTCGCAACCCATAAGTTACACTCCCTGACGAAGTAAGGGGTGCAAAAAAGGGTAATGCTCGAAATCCCTTCGCGCGGAACATAGCGAACGCATCATAGATTCGTGGTAGGAGCTGTACCACGTTCAGGCTTTGAGGAATAGAGAGGTGGGCGGGAAGTTGGTGGGGAATGGTAGGACAGAGTTGCGCGTTATTATTCATTTCTGCTCCAGGCAAACGTTATTCTTACAAGAATAACGGATCATGCTTTTTAACCGGCCAGAACAGAATGAAACGCGAGATCTTCGGCTGAAGTCGTTCCCAACGTGTTTTGAATTGCAGTTGCATGCAGAAAAACAACCGATATATGAATGGTATAGCGCAAAATGTGTAAGTAGCACACGCCGTATCCTTGTAATGTTGCCAATGCGAGTAAAGAAAAAAGAGGAAAAGAGCGGGGAGCTGCGAACGTCCAACTTCGAGCTCTAGTTGAGTAGCAAAGCAACGTGTGTTTGATGTCGGCACGGAACACGAAATTGCAATATGTTCACACGGCTGGTGTCACCCAGCTGTAGCCTGTAACCAGCCGCACTACGTAACAAACTCTGTAATCACCGCGATAGCCCATTTCAGCAACAGAGCCGCGTCACGACGCTCACATTGAGACGCGTAGGTGTCGGCAGGTGTGCTCCGAGGTTCGCGCGCGCTCGGCGCCCCGGGAGTCTCAAGCACGCGCACCGCGAGTGGAATCGGCCAAGTAGGACGGCAGCAAAACATAATGGGTCCGGGGGGTTAAGCAAACGGCTCTGCACTGCCAGCCGCCGAGGAAAAAACATGGCAACCGGAGAAGGAGGAGTGGTGGCGATGAGCCTCAAGGGCAGGACACTTCGCCTCGACACTCTGCCGAACGCACCTGTTTGCAAAAGAAAGGGTTCGCCGTTTATTTGTTGCCTCCGAAGGTCTCCACGAGAGAGAGAGAGCTCACGTGGCCGCGGTCAGCGTCTTTTCAGGCGCGCTGCTTCTTGGCTGTCAGTGTCTGCGCGTCTGGTTAGGGTCGAGGGTCTAACTGCTTCGCCCTCTCCTTCCCACTCGGTCATTCTGACTCCCCTCTACCAGCATCTTGTGGCTCGTGACTTATTTCCTTTAATGCCTTCGCGTTACAGCGTTACACGCACTCTCTCTCGCACAACAAACACGTGACTCCGTCCGAGAGCTGCTGTGCCTCGGGCCATTTCTGAACGAGCTTCCTGTTCGCTTTGTTTGCCCCGCGTCGCCTCGGGCCACAGGTTCTTCATTCTTCGCGTTTTGTTTCGCGCCTTTGGTTTTCTTTTTCTTCATTATCGTTTCTTTTTTTAAAAGCACGCGGCCGTCGCTGGCCTCCCGCCCGCCATGACCACGCGCCGGTCTTCTTGGGAAGACGTGCCGCGGGGGACCTTGAGACAGCCAGCGATGACCAAATTATATTGTGCCAGATGCAATCAGGTTTATTGGCTGTTTTAAAGCGAGAAAACCGTCGCCGCCGGGGATTATGATCGATAAGAGAGCCGCAGCGTGTCACTCCTTCTCTACAGATGACCGAGATAAACGTGATAAAAACAAGTGTATAAAAACAAATAAAGAAATATTGACGATTATGCGGCTAGGAAATGGGTGTTCGTTTATTGTTTAGTTTGATGAAGTTTCCAGAACGGTTTCTTGGCGGAGGACTTGGGGTTGATTGCGAGCCAGTGAAAGCCTTAAGTTGAAGAAAATATAAATTAAGACTTGATGTTTATTAACGCTGCCAACATACGCAAATGCTAAAGAAATTTAAACTCTTAACGCACAATATCGTCATCTACTCGCGTGAATGCACACATACCGCCAGTCGTTAGATACAAGTTCTTAGAGGAATTGAAAGGTGACTCGTTGTTACCCTACAGATAGATTCAGTATTTATTGTCTTTTGCCATAAACCCCGAGTTGAAATTTGGTGTATATGTGAAGATACCGGGAAACGTGGAAACATGGCTTCGTTGCTTGCGCCTTCGTGCGGTCTGCGCCGTCTGCACTAGCTTCTTAATAGTGTTCACCGTGCAAGCTTGTGTTGGTGCGGAGTGACGGACGATAACATAGACCATACATGACGTGGATTAGATGTGCTTCAAACTTGGGGCGCTGGGCTGTCATCCGTCGTCCCGTGACTGAATACAATGGTTATGACCAGCTTGTAATACGACTTTGTGCCGTGAGTCACTTTCGTTGCTGATATTTAGTCTGTTCTTTTATTTCTTTACGTTTATTTATTTATTTATTTATTTATTTATTTATTTATTTATTTATTTATTTATTTATTCCTGCGTGCCCACGCAGGGTAGGCAAAACGAGGTACACACATATCTTAGCCAGATCACTCAGTGTTGGTGTTCGCTGCATGTTTTAGTCTGTTCATTTCTATTACTGTCATCGGAACTAATAATAATCATTGGATTTTAACGTCCCAAAACCACGATATGATTATCAGAGAAGCCGTAGTGGAGGGCTCCGAAAATTTCGACCACCTGGGGTTCTTTTACGTGCACCTAAATCCAAGTACACGGGCCTCAAGCATTTTCGCCTCCACCGAAAATGCGGCCGCCGCGGCCGGGATTCAATCGCGCGACCATGGTCCCTCAATACTTTGAGGGACCATGGCGCGACCTTCGGTTCAGCAGTCGAGCAACATAACCACTACAACACCGTGACGGATTGTTCTCGGAAAGAAACGTGTCTGTTCTGGCGTTTCCAATCAGAATTGATTATTTTTCTACAGCAACGAAATCAAGTAGCCGGAGGCTTAACCCTTTCAAACGCCACCTATGAAGAACTATCCGTAAATACATCAAATCGGTAAAACGTTATTTCAATGCACTCGATATTTTATTGCAACAAAAATAATGTCATAGTATGCTGATTTATGCCTGTTATAGTAATTAATTCTAATCAAAGTGCAATTAAATATCTATTTATTCTGAAACCATTCATGCTCTCTTTTTGCATAAATAGAATCAAATCTAAGGCTGGCAATATAGTGCAAATTCGTTTTCGGTTATGCCCATTTTGAGCAAAGAAAAATTATACTTCTGACGTGGCTTGCGGGAAGCAAACGTCGAACGACTCGTCTAACATGGTAGTGCCTTCAGCAAAATGACCATATGCAACAGTGCACTGCAAAATGAAGTTAAATGAAGACAAATTTATTATGCAAGACGTTCAATTCTTCAAAAGCTCAATGTATCTTGCTCTTTCGTAGCCCCTATAGTCGACGCAACTATCAAAAACAAGCGGTGCACACAATTATGTACATAGCGTCTAAAAGTGTTAAGCTCCTAACCTGTTCAGGTACATCCCATTTAGTCATGTAGCTACTCGTCTTCACTAATCATATTTCCACCATTATAACTTGCTGAAATCGATTGGCTGGCAGCAAATAGTTAATACACGTTCAAATAGGCTGCGTGCGTTCAAGAATGCAGACATGTGTTGTCGTGCTTGTTCACGTAGTTTTTCCGCATCATTCAAGTACTGTTTTTTCTCAATGATGGAATAAACTGCGATGGCACACCGTGTTTTCAAGTGATCACTAGAAATGCCGCGTTCTCTTTTTTTTTTTTCTCGTTTTACTTGGCCTTCACTTTCCACCGATAGCACTTAAATCTACGCCAGTATGAAGCTAACGTGAGAAATCGTGCGCAAACTATTCGCAGGAAGACTTCAACGGCTCTCAGAGTACTCTCGCCCATGTGCATGCAGTGATTTCGCCAATGTGCGTAAAGTCACCGAACCGCTATGCAGGGAGCGAAGAAGAAGAAGAGAGCCAATCTCGAAAAGAACCGCGACTAAAATGAATCCTGCTAAGCAAACTTTTGGTATCTCCGCAAACGTTGTTCCACTTCGCACTGGTCAGGCCGTGGACAACGTCCAACGCGAACTCTGGCCGCGCTCTGTCCAATTCACGGATGGCGCGAAGCCGCTGACAAAGCGAGGCGAGGGGCGCCTGCCCTGTCTTTTTTACGCCGGCGAGATGTTTGCAGAGACGGTAATAACCTTAATGGTGTTCTCCGGGAGTATGCCGATCGACGTGGACGCTAACCCGCCCCTTGGTTTGTCTTTGACCTAAACTACACTGGCAGCAAGATAACGTGGCGGCCAGTGTTATTCTCTTTTTTTCTTTTACAGATGCGGTGCATGGCCTTTGATAACGCCGCAGTAAGGCGCGCTGGGCGTTTGTCATATCGACCTCCTTCCCACCAACACACACACTATTTTTCGCCTTCTTCTCCGTAGCAGAGAATGGCAGAGCAAAATGGTTAGCGCAGACGCGCTGCGGCCGCACTCCGCGGAGGCTCCATTATGAACCGAGCACTGAATTCCCTCGCGGCAGCGCCTGATTATTTGGGTCGCCGCGCTTATATGTATAGTCACGGCTGCTTCGCCGGCATGCGTCTCCTTCTGTCGCGCATCTCCGGGAACATTATGCGCTTAATTGGCAATAAATTTTGATGCGCTTCCGCGCCACATCTAAGAGGCGAGGAGGACGCAGTTGGCGCAGCCTACGAGAGGCGCGGCTCCGTAAATGGGAGTCATCAAAAAAGTGCCACATCTTTGTCGTTACTCGCGGGCGACACACGCTTGTGACGATTTCTGCTGAAGGAGCATCGGTCATGGTGCTACTCGTCTCGCGTCGTCAGGCGGTGCACGAGTCGAAAGCGCTTCCGCTGCATCCTGCGTGTCACCGCGTTGCGCGCGTCGCCGCGACAACTTGGCGAAACCCTCCCCCCCCCCCCTTTCTTCCCGGCCATTTGGATTTAGCAATAGAGCTGCTCTGGCACTTAGAGTGGCTTCTGTTTTGTGTCGTTTCCTTTTTCCAGCTCCTCTTGACACCTCTGTCTAGTGCGCCCTGTCACCTCCCAGAAACTCGATAGAAAATGCATGCGCGGGGCTTCCTTTAGCTCTGTTTGATCGCTTTTTTTTTTCTTATCGACCACCATTCAGCAAGAGTGATGAAAGAGCCGCTCGTGGCACTGGCTCAACGGGGATAACATTGTAATTTAGGATCGTAACACTATTTCAACCACCAGATGCAATTCATGCATGCCGTTCTCCAAGGTGGGACGGAGGTGGTCGTGTAGCTTTTGGTCATATAATATCGAGTCATTTCAACACTTTCACGTTCATCTATACGCCTGCGGGGTCAGGAAAGGGCGTCACGGCGCTATTGAATGTCTTGGTCATAGTGTCAAAATTCGAATCCTTTATATAAACTGCTGTTTTGGAACAGTCACCATAAAACTGACCTGATATGTTTATAACGTGAAAACTACATATTTCATATATTTATGCTGACCCCCTGTCTAATAGTGAATATATCAACAAGCTAGACGACCGACCGTTTTCCGAAGAGAAGATCCTCGGATCGTGGCCGTAGGCGTCGCAGGCCAGCAAAGCGACGCGAGCATTGCTACTGTTTTTAAAATCGACCGGTTTAAGCGACCGCTTGTATAGGCGTGCAATGGACAGGCGCATATGTATACCCTGACATTACCTTCTTCCCTCTTCTTTCTTTCTTTCTTTTAATCCCCTCCCCCCAGTGTAGGGTAGCGAGCCGGACGCGCGTCTTGTTGATCTCTCTACCTTTCATTCTTCCCCCTTGGCAGGCAACGTCACCAAGCGGAGAGTTTTTCTTAGTTACGCGTCATTCTTGCTGTTCGGAACGTTATTTTAGTTTTCTTTTTCTATATGTTGCTCTTATACTATATTTTCTATAATGCTCGGTTCCTGCCAGCGCCAGGTCGCGGGATCAAATCCCGGCCTCGGCGGCCGCATTTCCGATGGAGGCGAAAACGCTTGAGGCTCGTGTACTCAGATGAGCACGTTAAAGAACTCCACGTGGTCGAAATTTCCAGAGCCCTCCACTACGGCGTCTCTCATAATCATATATGGTGGTTTTGGGGCGTTAAACCCCAACAATTATGATTATTATTATCCTGCCAACACCGAAGTCTGCACGTTACACACTTCGGTCATGATGATAATAATAATAATAATAATAATAATAATAATATAATAATAATAATAATAATAATAATAATAATAGGCGTAGTTCTCGGCCAGTACACAAATGGTACGCCGGGCTGCGCTCCTACACTTTTCTAATAAATGTGGCACTGCGGTCGCCTGCGAAGTGGTCTAGCTCGAGATATCCATTACTTGCAATACCCGGCGTGTCACAGAGCTTTTAACAGTGCGTCATAAAATAAATAACGTTGAAATCTCGTAAGAACCTATAGGTCAAGATGTCCCCGCTTTGTTGTTACAATGGTATAGATAGATGCACTGTGGACCGCCGAAGAGGCGACTTCCGCGAGCGGTTCGCAATTTCAGCCGCAAGCGGAACCATGGAAGCCCGCTGCGGTTTCGCTCGACATAGGGCAACTATTCGGGCGTATACGATAGCGGCGCGCGCACGGCACGTGGGGGCTCCCGCGCAGGAAGAAACAAGACCGGGCGTTTCAGCGGCCGTCTATACGTGTCCCGTAGTATATTACGCGATAGTAGGGCAATGCGGTCGTGCGGATGAATGAATGAGCTGCCGCGGGTGACGGCACGGCGCTCGGCGACGTCCGGTGCATGCGGTCCGCAGTGCGGTTTGTTTCCGCGGCTTCCTTCGGCGTCTCGCGCGCTCGCCGACCGAGTGGTTCAAACCTCACTGCCCTTCCGGTGGCTGCGGCGGGCTGTTTTTCACTGCCCGTTGTGTTCGGCATGCCCTAGGCCCTTCGGCCGAGTCAAAAGTTTGCATTCGCTGAGCCGGAAGCAGCGCGGGCACTTGGCTCGCTCGTGTTTCCAAACAGCCGAAGGGAATCACGCTTTCTGTGTATATATATATATATATATATATATATATATATATATATATATATATATATATATATATATATATATATATATCGCCATGTGTGCCTGGCGCATACAGCAGCAGCGGGCATTTCTTCGCCTCTCCTCCCTTTCATATTTTTTTTTCCTCTTCAGTGGCCTCGCTTGCCTTTCTCAGTGTCAGATCGACGTCAGAGTGCGTACTTGATTGCTCCTGTTCTGCCTTCAGGGTCGACCTTTTGCGGAGCGCGACGATGGAATACCTGTCAAAGAAGTTGTCGGTATATGCGCGCCTTTCCAGCTGTTTTGCCCACGTTGAAAGCGTTCTCTTTATACGGATGGATTAGCCCGGAGAAAAATGGCTCGGAAGTAATTGGGCTGTGCCCGTAACCCGCGTCGTCCTCCAAGCCGTTCGTTGGATATTCCCCGCGCCACAAGTGATTCTCAAGGTGCGCAAGACAGATGGAACAATTGACGCTCGTTTGGCCGACAGGCGAACCGATAAAAGTGCGCGCCGAAGGAAAAAGTATTTGCCACCGAAGCGAGAAATAAGTCTCGAATTAAGCGGGCCCGCATTCAGAATGATATTAGCACGTCGAACATGATGCACGCGGGGCCTTCCCGGTCGCTTCTGCAGAACAGCTCCAGAGCCAAATAAAGTTTATTCTCTCTCTCAACGAGAATTAACGATAATGTTATGTCTTTATACGGCGCATAAATTGATCGTGGCATGCTCAGTTTCACGCTGGTATATCGACATTTAATGGTTTTGTATCGTCTACACTGGGTCTCCGTTCCATTTATAGTTTATCAGAACGCAGGGTGTATACCCGCCGTGGTAGCTTAGCGATTAGGGTGTGGCGCCGCTAAACTCGAGGACGTGGGTTCGATTCCCGGATACGGCGGTCGCATTTTGGTAAGAAAGAAATGCAAGAACACTCGTGTACTAAGACTTAGGTGCACGTTAAAGAACCCCAGCTGGTCGAGGTTAATCTGGAGTCCTCCATTACACGGCGTGCCTCATAATTAAATCGTGTTTTTTTTGGCACGTGAAACTCCATAAACAACAACAACGAACACATTTGGCATTGCAACTTGCGTTTCGGCACCCGCCAGCGGTCTGGTTGTTCGCCCCGCGGCGATGAGCACTCACTCGTTTTTCACATAGTGCTGACGGGTTCTCTATGATTATTGTTTGTTTTTTTTTTTTCGCAGATTGGTAGAGGGCAAGACTTGGGCCAACATGCATTTTTGTGCCAATAATTCGAAGACGAGGGTGAAGTGCAGAGTGATTGCAAAGAATAAAAATAAAGTGCGTATGGGGGTAGACATGTTTCTGAGCTCTTCATACATGCGCACTGCCTCTTCTTTCTTTTACGTCCTCAGAATATCGTATTTCAATCAGAGTTCATGCGGGAATGCACAGGAGGAGGCTCAATTGCATGGCCACAGGAATCAGCGTCTGCAAGGGGCGAGAGAGAACGGAATTTTGTTTCCCAGCCGATACGTACACAGGCCTGCGGGCAAAGCGGCACGCCCACTCTGCACGCGCGCGCGTCCACAGAGCGCGCCCGCACATCTCGCACCCTGCACGCCGGGCTGTCACCTTCTAACGCGCGCAGCGGCGCGGTGGCTGAAACGATCTAATGATGGCGCCGCTTCTGTGTGTGTGTCGGCAATTATGATTCTTTTCGCGCTGGAAATCTAATTAATGCGGTCCCGCCCCTCTTGGCGCGCGCCGAAGGCCTCGTCAGCAGTTGTTGCCGCAGGGGCGCTGGGACGGTGTGTGTACGCACGCCGTGCCGCCTCACTTTTGCCACTTGGGCAACGACGGTGCTCTCCGCGTTTGTACCTATTCGCGCCGCCCACGTGCTCCGTCGGAGTAACGCTAAGAGCGCCAACTGATCCTCGACGAAAACCTGTGCTCTGTCGATCTTCCACATTTTTTTTTTTTCTTTAGCGACAGCCTTTCATCCACGCATGCTCCACTCTAGAGAGCCACAGGCGTCAGTGCACACTTCACGAGGACACATTGCAAGACCGCCAGCTATAAGATATATTGTCTGTCCTTTCCTTTGCCTGTAATTGACGAGGGAGAAGAAAGTACTAGTTCGTGACCTTGCGTATCATTGCAATTTGAAGTAAACCACTTACGCTTTATTTAACAATTCAACGGGCGTGTGTGCCCCAGCCCTAATCTGTATATTGTTTCATGCATATTTCTCCACTTTCTTGGCATCAAGAGGCTGCAAAGTTTTTCATTTGGACAGCCATTCATTCAGTCAGCTTATAAAGTGTCCACGGGAAAGCATTGTCGTCGCACAAAAGAAAGCGAAGCAGGTATATAAAGAGCATCCATAATTCGTGCTGGCAGTACTGATCACAAGTTCGGCCATGAGTTTCAGGAATATGTCGAAGAATGCTCCCCTGGTGATATTTTTATTTCTTTTTGTTTCTCTTTCCTTTCTTTATAAGCTGAATGCATGCGATCCGTGAGTGGATAGAGCTGCAAACGTTCGGTTTGGGCTTTCCACAGCCCTCTTTTCTTAGCACGGGTGGACAGAACCTGAAAGCGTTGGAGGCAATGAAACTCTGTCTGCCAGTGTTACCTCGCGGCAGCGCCCCACTGTTGGAACGTACACTCGTTAACCTTCCAAAACCACCTACGAGTCTGTCCGTGTGGTGTGCTGCATTTCGATCCACCGGCAGCGCCAAGAAACGGTCGTTCCATGTTCAGGACTACGCATATAGTACTTGTTCATTCTAGCTGCCGAAACTACTTCAGGAAATTTTGTTGCGGTTTTATTTCAAACATATTTGGTCCATGAACGAGAGAGCGTAGGGAACTTAACGTCAAGGTTAAAACGCTTCTGTCAGTGAGAAAATGGTAATAACTTCTCAGTTTCTTTATGCTTGAATCTTTTTTTAATACGAAGCATTTCTTAGCGAACCCTTGGCACTTTGAGCGTTTCTATCTATCTATCTATCTATCTATCTATCTATCTATCTATCTATCTATCTATCTATCTATCTATCTATCTATCTATCTATCTATCTATCTATCTATCTATCTATCTATCTATCTATCTATCTATCTATCTACTATCTTCTATCTATCTATCTATCTAATCTATCTATCATATCTATCTATCTATCTATCTATCTATCTATCTATCTATCCGCCTACGTCTGAGTGCTCTCATGATCACCTCCTTCATTTGGTGTAGACCAGAATTGGCATGGGAGGGTAACAAGATTTGACAGAGTATGACTGCCGGGTCATGACATGAATAACTTGAAAATCCTGTCGTGTACGTCGTGTAACCCTTTCCTCCAGACATGTGTGGCACATACCCGTTTACCACGGGCCGCGGTGTACGGGTATGCGCCACAGGTGATTGACAGTTTATATCTACCCAGGAACGGCGAGAACAGACACTGGTAATTTAAATCCGAGAGCGTTAAGAAAAACCGGCATCGGCAGCGTTAACCCGAAAAATGGAAAGAATAAAAATAGGATCCCAGCATTAGTCGAACTCAAGCATTCTGCGTGGCAATCACGTATTCTACCACAGAGCCACACCAGGTCAATAAAATGAATGGTTTGTAAAACCAGCCTATGCAGGCGTAATGCCGGTGCAACGTTATTTGTGGTTGTGGTGCTGGTTATCTAATTTTGCAAGAAAGCAATAAACACTACATATGTGCTCCTACGATACAGGCGTAATATCAGATTAACGTCCGTGGTTTCAGTGTTGGCACCGCGTCTATAGCAGTCTAATAAACATTACATTTGCATTCCTATGATTCAGCAAGCTATATTGAAGCATTACTCGACACCGGAGGAATACATTAACGAAAGTTCAAATTCAAATTCTTTATTTTTGCCTCGTAGAGGTACAGCCAGAGGAGGCGCAGAAAAAGCTGTCAGAAACAGCTTGACAGAGCCGCGGCACCCGTTTGCTTGGCAGCGGCTTCACAACAAGGTTCATGAAACAACAGTATTGAAAGTGAAACGACAAATATACAATAATTGACAAATGCAAAAGAGAAACAAAAAAGTGATTATACAATACAATATAGATAATATTCACATTGGATAGCATGCACAGGCATGGCTACCAAAAGAAAAATAGAAAAAAAAAGGAACGGAATCTATACATGCTAACCTATACATGGCACGCAAAGCAGTGTTTGACGAACTGAAGAGATCAAAATTACTATGTTACGTATGATATGAAAATTTACGCATGATATTCACATGATTGCATCATAAAGTGCACCTAGTTTCGATAATACTGGCGCATGTACCCTACCGTGAGGGCTGACGTTACGTCGCCCCGCCACGGTGGTCTATAGTGTGATGGCGCTCGACTGCTGACCCGAAGGTCGCGGGATCGAATCCCGGCCGCGGCGGCTGCATTTTCGACGGAGGCGAAAGTGTTTGAGGCCCGTGTACTTATATTTAGGTGCACGTTAGAGAACCTCAGGTGGTCGAAATTTCCGGCCTCTCTCATAATCATACCGTGGTTTTGGGACGTTAAACCCCAGATATTATTATTATTATACTGACGTTACGTCGCACCATAAGTTACCCTTTAAACGCCAGTGTTGTCGACGTGCCTGGTAAGCCAACGATGTGCACACAGCTACTACCCTTACAAAAACACGTCGATCCACCTCGTAAACGCTTGGCTCAAATCCATAAATTACAGCATAGAAGTACTCGCTGACTGCTTCGCATGAAACCGATTCCCACAACGCATGGGTTCTTCCGAATTTGTTTACCACACGACAGTAAAAAAACAAAATGGAATTAATAATTGCGGTCCTTACCGGAGACACTGCTTACCGGAGGCACTTGTATCGCCAGCGGATACAACACGGAAGTTCGCACCGGCGTCTAATGCAAGACATGCACGCCGCCACTCTCGACCGCTTGACCATTTTTATTATTTCTTTTTTACAGCTTATCTTAGGAAGCATACGACTCGGACTGTATTACAAAAGCCGATTACATCGTATGAACACCGACGGAACTGTTGCTATCGTTATACTTTGAGGCGGAACGTATTTCTCTAAACTAGGTGTTAACGAGGTCTTTCGTTACTATTGGTCACATCAACGCTAATGCGGCTTATTTCACGGCAACGGAGGTCGCACACTATCAGAAGGGAATTTGCCAATCGCTCCTAATATTGTTGGCCTTCTTTTCTTTTCTTTTTTTTTTTTGCGGTTCTTTGTTACCACTACTCGCTGGGTCGACTAAGAAAGAGGGTTGGCCTTCACCTGTTGACAGGTGGAAATCGAGTACGGTGAATAGAGACGAAATGTTGTGCCTCGATCGTCCACCGTTGCGGGGAAAAAAAAAAGAAAACATTAAAACGCCGTGCATCCCCGTTCTACCTCCGCGCAATGCTACCGGCTTGTAACCAGAGAGATGGCAACGAGAGATGGTCGGGCACGAAGATCACGTTCCGGAAGAGGCTGAGGAGGAGGGGAGCGAGCCGGAAGGAGGAAGGTCTAAAGGAGGTTCATATACCTTTGCAGAACGGCGGACACACTTCAGCGAGTTCGACAGGGCGCGCGGAATGATGGAAGGAAACGGCGCAAGCAAACACACTCGGTCGCTCCCCCCTTTCCATTTTGTTTTTCTTCTCTGTTTAGATCGGAGCTACCGGATCACAAGCCCCGTAGGTGAGCGCGTCCCGGACCGCGGGACGGACCGCGGGAGAACCTGTCGCGCGAGTCGGCAATTGTAAAGTGCGGCTGGATGCGCTGTTGCCCGACACCTCTGCTCGATGCAGCCAGCGCCCGTGGCCACCGCGTCTGGCGAGAAGCTCGCATCGGCAAGAACTGCGGAGCGCGCGTTCCGCTCCGAGGTGATAATTCAAGGGTAATCGGTGGCGCCCGAAGGCCATCGCTTACGCCAGATTGGTATCGCTGCAGGCAAGCCTCGCGCCTCCTCGTCCTCCACTGCGTGCTCGCACGGACCACGGTTTTCTTGTCTTGTTTTTCAGCCTCCTGAGCACGCGCGCGCGCTCTCCGCGTTGCTGATGCGCCGGTGATTTGCATGCCGCGCGCTCGCGACTTCACGCTTTTTCTTCGTTTTTTTTTCGCTCTTCTCACCGATACCACGCGAATTCGAGAGATGTGTGCGGACCATCGCCTCGTGGGGCTTTCTGAACTTTCACTCACAGAAATCGTTATTTATATAGTAACAATTGTATAAATATGTAGAAATAATGTTACTCCTAAACTAAATAAGCAACAAAGGCATGGAAGAGAGGGCGTGTTCCGCTCGGGAACATTAACCAATCGTATACCTGTTTGCGGTCATCGAAAAAGAAGAGAGATAAAACCTCAGTCGACGCACAACAACCAGAAATCGCGATGACGGGCAGTGCGTATGAAAAGAAGCATCGTTTTTTTTTTTTTTCTCCTTGTGCGCAAGGTAATACATTACTGCTATATGAAGTGGCAGTTCTCTGTAAGAATGTTGAGATGCAGTCTTCGCTCATACATGTCATGGAGGATATAACGTCTCGACAGAGCTCGCTAAGAATGCCGAAAACTGAAAGAATTAACGACGTAAAGTGAAGAGTACTACAGGTCCGAAATATACGCAGCAGGCGCTAGGCAAGTTGATGTGTCGCGATGTTTTCAACAGCAATTAGTACGGCTTAGTAATCAGAGAAAGGCCGAGCTAGCCATTTGTGCATTTTGCATGCTAGGCATTCGCTGAAGAAGTTTACGTTTAGAGCTCGGGCATCATCAACGTCTACTAAGGACACATCTTTCACAAACCCATAGTGCAGCCTTGTTCGCCTATAGCAGCCTGCTACGCTGCTATGACACTTAACTCGGCGTATAGGGCACCGAAGCTTCGATAGGCTGAGGGAAGCGTGCAGGATGTTTTCACCCTTTATCGAACAAAAAAAAAAAACTTTATGGGTCTTTCGCTGCACGCGACCATGCACTTGTGACTGACGCCATATGTCTTTTACCTGAAATCGAGTGGCTGTTGCAATGAGAGTGCGCAATAGACAAGCGATTACCGGACTCTACAGATGTATCAACGAGACCATCAGTGGCGTCATCGGCACATTTCTAGCGCTCGCACCGACAAAAACGTAATATATAAAGCGCAACGAAAAACACGCCGAACGCAGGTGGACAAGGGTGCTTGGGGGGAGGCCGCTTCTATGGAGCAGCAGCCTGAAGGCAGAAAGAGCGAACCGTATAACCGCGCGTGCCGTTTATCACACATTCCAGGCCGCGCTGCCGTAGCCGGCTGCTGCGCGCAATAAATATATGAGGGTGAGCTAGCGTCGTTATTTAGCGGGCGCAGTCGCAATCGAATACAGTATATAGCGGAGAGAAGCCAGTCTCAGGGCGGCAGTCTCGGGAAAACCCGGCAGTTTTTACGCGTGCTTAGCCGCACCGAGAGACCAACGTGCCCGCTTTCCTTAATGTCCGCGCGCGGCCGATCGGCCGCTGTGCGCGCCGCAATAATTGCGAAGAGCGCCGCGCGCGGGGCCATTATACGCGGCTCCGCCCGCGCTATACGCAAAGCGCGCTCGCATGCTGGATTTGCATTCGCAATGCCCACGGTGCTCCCTCAAACAAACACTTCGCCTGCTGCCCGCTCCTCCCGCGTAATTACGCCGACAGCGGCGAGCGCGCATTGTCTTCGCAGTGCGCTTCTTCGGCGGCGCGGAGAGCGATTAGCGGCGAGCCGGGAGGCGCACCCCGAACCTTGCTTGCCGCGAGGTGAGAAGACGGTTCCCAGCGCCGCGCGGATATCACAGATCTCCTCCGCTTGCTGTGCTAGTCACGAAGGACGGGGAGGAGCTGGCTCTGGCGATCGGAAGGTGACCACCGCAGGATGCAGCGCGCGCTCTGCCATTATGTTAACGAACGCGCGTCGTCTCGTGTAGGCAGTAGAGGCCTACTCTCCACCCCTTCCTCTTCGCACCACAATGGCCCGCGGCAATGTGTCACTCATCGGCACCATGCTCCTTGGGTCACTGCGCCAAGAATGCACTATTCACTTCTTGTACCGTGGCCAAACGGCAATGACGTGTATCAACGAGGGGCAAGTTTACCGCAAGCAGGCTCCGTACCCTTACCCGCTGCTGTCCGAAGCCACCGCGCTAGGCAAAAAAGGCCCGTTCTGAATTAATGCGTTCTTGAGGTTGTTTGCGTGGAATAACAATGGAGGAGGTATAACGACTTAATAAAGGATCGAGCGCGAGGATAGGCGGCAGCTTTATGTTAATGAACATTGCGCATTGGTGGAGTCACCTGCGGGATGCCCTTTTCTGTACAGCTCTGCGTCGTGGCCTGGCTTTAGCACAACTCATCTTCATGTCCTTCACAGATGATATTATTTATTATTCAAGCCAGAGAGGAACAGGCGATATTTTTTAGCCTCTCCCGTCGCTCTTGGAGTTCGGCTCGCTCCATAGCTGCGATTGACTCCATTTGCTTGGGCCCGTTATGTGGGCCACTATAACAGCTGGTTATGTGGGCCGCTATAGCACTGTAACAGTGGGATAGCAGTGATGTCTCGGCGTAGCTCTTTTGGTGCAAGTATTCAGACCTCCAAGGTGTGCATGCTTGATAGAGACCACCAGTCATGCGCTCTCGCAGTGCGCGCATACCGTTCACAGCGGGCGGGCCGAGCGTGCTACATCTTTCTACAGCTGGGTAATTCTATGTTGAAAAAAAACCGGTAAGAACACCTTACGCGTGGTTATTATTTAGTGTATTCACCGCTGCACTGCTTGGGTGGTAACATTGAACACAACCATCCTTACTGTATATACATATGTCTCAACATTATACAACACGTAGTTACCTCGCTTGGTGACGAGTCTATTCCGTTCCGATGTAAAACCGCCAAACTCGTTTTCACTTACACGACAGATAAGCTTGTTTTTATATGCTCGAGTCAAGAGCTACGACACACAGTTCAACAAGTAGTTTATATAGGTCTGACGGCAAGAGGGAACAAAGGAGAGAGAATAAAAATGTTTCAAGAGAAATGAACGAATTGCGCAAAAGCGTCTTCAGTTTCATAACCCAGTTATCTCATTAGGCGGTCCTTCCGGACCACTCTGTCCTGTCTCCGAGGTGCAGCTTTTTTGCCCGCTGGGCATGTGCCAGCCTCAGGAGGGGCTAAATTCGGCCCATTTCTTTTAATAAGCGTCACTGAGACTTGTCCCCACCACGCTGTCTGCTCGTCAGCAACGAGCAGCTCGTCATCGCTGTTGCCGCCGGCTCAACGTCGTGCGTCGTGATCATTATTGCATGGACCGGCCTTCTTACGCGGTCTTCGAGCAAAAATGACTGTTACCACATCCCGAAGCTGTGCTCGCTGCGTGTTTTTCTTTTTTTTTTTTAGCATGTATCTAACTAGTGGGCATGTCGCACTATATATATATGTATACTGTTATTTCTTTCATTCTCCAAGATGTGATCACTTTGTTAAGTCTTCTATAATCTCTTCTGCACTTTCATACAGAAAGAAAGAAAGAAAGAAAGAAAGAAAGAAAGAAAGAAAGAAAGAAAGAAAGAAAGAAAGAAAGAAAGAAAGAAAGAAAGAAAGAAAGAAAGAAAGAAAGAAAGAAAGAAAGAAAGAAAGAAAGAAAGAAAGAAAGAAAGAAAGAAAGAAAGAAAGAAAATGCATCACTCCAAGTGCTATAAATCTGACGTTGCCGTAAGTTATGATGTCTATGGAAGAACTTTGCTGTTCCAATAGAAGTGCCGTTTCAATCTAACGTGTCAAATTGAAATGTTTCTCGCTCCGTTACATATAAAACGTGTCAAGTGCTATACACGATATATTCGAGAATCCGACCGCTTATCACAAGCCACTTGTGTGTTTCTTTTTCGGTTTTTTTTTTTGTGTATGTCTGTTCCCCACCCTCCTGTTAACAGGTGGCGCTTTTCTTTTTCTTTAACGACCTTGTGGCTGACTTTATGATAAGTCGCTCCGAGCAGCCCGTTACGGAGCAGTCAGTATGCGTGATGTGCGAGAGTTTTTCCTTCATTGGCGGCCGTAATGCATAACGCCTCTCTTCTCTCTCTCTCTCCCCTTGCAGGAGATTCGATCAAGTGTTTCAACGAGGGCAAAATCACGCACGTCCCTGGCATCTCGACAAAGTGTATCACCTGTAAGTGCCAGGTAGGCAGTGGTTTCCTGCGTGCGTCCTCGGGCTTTCCCGTTTCTCTTGTTTCCGGCTTCGTGCCTTGTCTGAGCCAGTTGACGGAAGCCTCGATCTGGCTGTGCCTGTGCTTAAGGGCACAGCATAGCAACACGCCTGACCTGTATATCATTAGGCAGTACATTTTTGTTTTAAAGTAATGTGTCAGCAATTGTGACTTAAGGCTAGTTTTCATGCCCACTTTTTTTTCTTCTTTTTTTAGCGAAAGTGAATTTCTCTGGGCAGCCGGACTACAAAATCTGTATTCATTTCTAGCGATGGTTGTTTCTACATACTGTCCTATGCTCCTACGCTTCGCAATGTTTGGTGATTCGTGTTACGTCACTAAAGAGGGAAGACCCTATTGGACAGCGTCGTCATACGGTCGAACGTGCTGCCGTACGTAGCAGCCCAGTCGCGCGTCGTGTATTTGTGTGTGTGCTGTGCAGTACACTTTGTAGTGTTGAGAGGTGACTGAGGGGAACTGTTTATGTCGTTTTTACGTTCTTTCACT
The DNA here is from genome assembly GCF_013339695.2 of Rhipicephalus sanguineus. NCBI lineage: Eukaryota > Metazoa > Arthropoda > Arachnida > Ixodida > Ixodidae > Rhipicephalus > Rhipicephalus sanguineus. The sequence continues at coordinate 271,660,219 of NC_051176.1, read as the reverse complement.
TGATTTACAGCTGCATCTCGGAAATCTATTATTGAAATTCGATAAAGAAAATAAGACTATGAGGGATAACTTCTGCTCCGCATCATAGATTGCGCACCATGCTATTAAGTGATATCTTGAAAGTACTGTCGAGGGCTGCACGGCTTAGAAACAGCGGCTATTTGTAAACAACTGGCCCTACTTCAACTTCTAGTATATGCGTCGAGTAATGGCAGTTCTTGGGTATGAAAACGCCCAAGCTTAGGTCTTCCTTTCTTTCTTGCTTCTTTTTTTTTCCCCTATTTGTGCACATTTTTGAAATCCGCGCGTAATTCGCTGCTTGTGTGCGCGCTTAGTTTAGTCTTCATTCCAATTTCGTTAGTCGCCTGCACTCACGTTCATTGGCTTGTACGCAAGAGTGCTTCCATCGTTTGCGTACGGATGGGACATGACCGAAATAGACTCGGTGAGGCTTTTTCCAATATTTTGGGGTCGCTCGTGATCTCTTTATGTAAATCTTTTGCCGAGAAGAAAAAGAAAGAAAGAAAGAAAGAAAGAAAGAAGAAAGAAAGAAAGAAAGAAAGAAAGAAAGAAAGAAAGAAAGAAGAAAGAAAGAAAGAAAGAAAGAAAGAAAGAAAGAAAGAAAGAAAGAAAAGAAAGAAAGAAAAGAAAGAAAGAAAGAAAGAAAGAAAAGAAAGAAGAAATTCGTATATGTGTAGATGACTGACCCTGAAAGTCAAGCTGTGCAGAGCAGGAAATTCCTCGAAGACAAGAGACTCTGCACATGGCTTCAGCAAAAGCGGCAGCACTGCACCCTTGTATGTACCCATAGGATTTCCTGAAAAGCTGTTGATAAAGAAAAAGAAAAATGTCGCTTAAAGAAAGTGCGAACGTCGAGCTAACAAACATTACTCATTCGCCGACCGAAACCTACAACCGAATACCAATACCGTGCCAAAAGCCTCGGAGTATAAGCGCGCAAGGTAGTATAGGGCTTCCGCATAGTAACTGCATCTTCGTGGCATTTACATAAGAGCTAACTGAACGTTAACTAAACTCCAACAAGTAATCTAAAACGATACATAGTAGATATCCGAGCGCTTCTTTTCGTCTAAAATGTTTGTTCTAATCAAACCTTCTTACGGCGTTTGTTTCAGCGCGTTGTTTGTGCAACTGTTCAAGCAGTAACTGCTGCAAATCAGCAGAACGACTGCTCTTCTAGCAAAGAGAGAGAGAAAGTGACGACAAATTTCCGCGATGAATTATTTTAGCTCATGCTTATGCGTCTTTTTTTTTTCTTTAGGGCATGAAAGGTCTATGGCAATTCGAAATTTTATCACGCCTACCATGCGTTCTTATTATACACTGTGCAAACCGCTCGCACGACAAACACACAAATTTGGGCGGGGTGACCAGAACTGTGATCGATACTAAAGAACGTTACGTTGCAGGATAATCAGTCGATATAGAACGCTCCGTCCGGAATCGAACTCTGCAGTCTATGAACAGCCTGATGCTGTCGATGCACTAAACAGCCCACGGGAGCGAAAACAAGCACATATATATCGATGACAGCACATTTAATGCATCACGGGCAACGCTTAATGACTTGAACCAGCTTCACTACAGCTTCAGTGCGCGGAAGTGCTGTCATTAATACGGAATCGAGGCGCTTATAAAGAGGCGTTTGGCGCCATTCATTACAACGGGATAGTTGTAGCAGAAACCTCGCGTGCGACGGGTCCGGACATGGCTTAATCATAGTGTGACAAGATATCCGAGAAGGAAAGGCTATCAATCATAGCCGTCGTCGACCAAGTGTTCCATGCATCGGAAAGCAAGAAATACGGCGTAATTAGGCCTTGCGACCGTCTATACCTGAAAAGACATGCGCCATCAACTTCCCGACAATGTGTGCGTGCGCGAAGTTTCCTCTTTTCAACACGGCGGATAGTATACGTGTAGTGGCACGCGATCTAACTTGGCAGAAGCTTAGCGACTACAAAAGTTTGTGGAGTTGCGAGGGTTGCCGAAAAATATTAGTTCAGCAGTTGCTCATTAACTTAGGCGGAACAGCACAACTTAAGGCTTCGACCGCAAATGCACCCGTGGCACAGGTGCACTCACTAATAGTGCAGAGCTCTGGAGTATAGTGGAACACACTGCACGCCCCGAGGTGCTATAGCGTGCGCTGTCAGCGCAGCTTCTATCTGCAGCACTACGCGGACGAAGATGTGTAGGTATGCACCTGCGTTGTGTGCCCGCTGAATCGAGAGCTCTGGCCTGGGGCAGGTCGCGAGCCGGCAATGCGGAAATGTGTGTGCGCCGCTGCCTTTTTCCTTAATGAGGTCGCCTCGAGGAGCCTCTAATTGCGCCGGCAGCGACTAGATGTCGCTTGCAGCGGCCCGTCCGCGGCCGAATACTCGTGTCTGTAATATTTCAGGCACCCTGTGTTGTTCTTCGGCCGGATGCGGTCGAGATTCGGCCCGCGAGTGGCGCCAGCCGAGCCAAGGTTGAGTTCGCATCGTCGCCACGCGTGCCCCCGCCTTCTTCCCTTGTGCCGCCAAGGGGGGTGGGGAGAGACGCTTCGTCGCCGTCGCACGCTTTACACGCGCATAGTGGCCCGCAATTGTGTTCCACTGGCGCAAACACCGACGACAGCTCGGCGCGCCGAGCGCTGGCACGCGCGGGCCGCCCGCTTTCTTGCGAGCGCGTCTCAAGTGAGGAGCCGCAGAAGCTCCGCTCATCTGGGCAGGACCCGAAATGTTGCCGGAAGTTTCACGTGCAGCGTTGTTGCTTTTCGCCTTCTTCCACTGTTGTTCTCGGTCTGAGAGTTCCCTCAAAAGTGAGTCCAGGTGCACAGGCAAGCTCAGCTAAACACAAAGCAGCCTGGCGCTGAAACATTGAAACTCGCGTAGACGGACAACCAGTACCAGTTTTTTTCCTTGCAGTGAGGGACATGTAACGGTAACAATAACAATACGCGCTGTTTTGGCCTTCCGAAAACAAGACGGCCCGTTTAGTTAGCTCACCAACTCGTCAAGAGTCCACCGACATAGTTGCGGCATCTTTATTTTCATCTGTCGGTAATCCATTTTTCTGCGTTCTGGTTTTCTTCCGAGCTCGTGCAGGAAAATGTGCAGCGCATATGAAACACCTCAAACATCGCACCAACACAGAGGCACGGAAGCAAGCAAGCAAGTAAAATGAAGCGTGCCGAGCATAAGCAGAGCCTTCGTTTTCCATTGACAGCAATAACAATAGAGAGCGGTGAAAAGTTGTAGCGACTTCGCGCTTCCCACGTCCAGCCAAATTAGCGTTTCTTTCCAAAAAGTAGTACGTGACTCTACACCATTATATACCTGCGACTATAGCACCGTTCGAGTGACCATTTGCGACTGACCAAATAGCGACTCAAGGCTATCGATGTTCACACCTACGTGCGACTTATACCCGCCGCCACAAAGAATTCACGTATGCTCGCATTGCTGTTGCCCCGTGAAATAAGCTGACGTCCTGTTCCTGCGCATCTGATTGGTTCAGAGGTTTGCAACTGCAGTCGCGTGACTGAAAAACCGAGCAGCGAGCGACATAGTCGACATAGCCAAACAGTCTCTTTGCGACCAAAGCGGCCATTTGCCACCAGTCGCTATGCGACTAACTTGGTCACGCGACCGGTGTTAGCTGCAGGTGTGAACAAGCCTTTATTCTGCTGGCAGGTAGTCGTAACGTTTTATGCAGATTCGTTTGCAGCGTTCTCGTAGGTGCCGCCTGCTTCAACTCGCTTGCGACCCCGGCGTGCGAAGCGACATGCGCGACGTGTACGTTTCCTTCGGCATTCATGTAGACGCGTATGGGGACAGGCTGCTCTGCTCTGTCCGTTGCCGCGAGCCGAGGAAAGCGCGGCAGCAGCGGCAGTCGTGGACAGTGACGCAACGGCTGCGCGCCATAGGCGTACCTCCTCTCTCTGCTGGTTTCCGCCAGCCTCGCCGAAGGCAGGCGCGCCACTTGTCGGACGCCGTACTCTTTTCTTTTTTTTCCCCTCCGCTGCGGGCATCTGCGCGCGGCGGTCGAGGACGTCGCCGCGCGCTATTCCTCCAAGACATCCTCGGGCGATCCTGCACTCGTTGGCCAACCCTGGCCACATGACCCGCTTTTCCCGTATACATACCGGAGCGAGCAGCGCCGATTAATCACTCTCTTTGACCTCGCCTGGAACGAAGTTCGCGCTAATGTTGCTCTTTTATCACTATAGCACACCGCGCGCATGACGCCCCCGACGATGACAGTGTCCCTCGATGCGCCATAATTTATCAAAATGCGAATAAGGCAAAACAGAATGCGCGTTTCCGCGTTGTGTCGTTGCGTGAGGCATCAACGCGTGACTCACTCGCGTGCTCCGGGTTGGTCATGTTGGTCGGCTGTAAAGATAACCGACGCTTCTAGACTTGCAAGAGCAATGCATGCATAACTGTTCTGTCTGAAGTCCATGCGCATTGCTGGCCCTTAACAACTAACCAATAACGCCTGTTTTGAAAACAGTGCAGTGTGTAAAGGCTGATCACGCGCCTGACTTTCTTGAACCATATTTTCAACGCTGTCCAAGGGCGCGTTCCACTTTCTCATGCTGCGCCCCAAAGTTATCCTTGAAAGATGACCATGCATTTCCAAGGGTAAACTTAGTCACGCGCCCCTTGAAACTGCAACGTGAAAGCAGTGACAACGATAGGCATTGAACCCTTGCAGCCAAGCTGCTTACAAGAGCGACTTTTCGCTCATTTTGTTCTTGTCGCGTGCCGATTTCTGGAGATATCATCCATGGCGAGTAACGCGTATATATTCTGTTTTCTTTCGTAACATCACGCATTTCTCAGTGAAAGCAAGCTCATACTGGCGAGACAGCGGAGTATATGGCAATATTAGTGAACAGTAGATGTTTAATTTGGTAGTGAGCGTGTGCTCGCCACTTTCGATCCCAGCATCAGTGAACGATGTATAAACACAGAAACCAGCATACTTTCGCCAATTCCGACCTTCAAAGCATATTATTTGCAAAAGCGGGCCTCATATTAGCGCTTTCCCCCAGAAAGTGAGCGCCGAATTCACCAGAGTTATCGCGCTTGCAAGAGCTGTTTTTCGCTGGTCGACCGCCTTCGCTAATAATATGTTCGCACTCCAGATTGACTAACTCTTTAAGAACCTCTCTGGTGTGAACGAACCGCTCTGTAGATATCTAGAAACGTCATTCGCGTCTTAAAAAAAAAATGAACTGACGCTATCGGTCAACAAGCAAGCATTTTGCAGACAGATAGTCAGAATGACCAAGAAAATTTTTAAAAAGTCAAGATAACGTGCAGACATCTCGCACACACAGCAAATTACTTTGACATCGCTACGTATGGTTTACTTACTTTTACAGACAATTTGCAAGAGAGAAGAAATGTTAATAATATAGACGACGTCCCCTAAGCCTCGTTTCGGATCTACTGTTTCAGCTCGAACATTGAGGGAAAGTTTATGCGTTTACACGCAACGTCCGTTTCACTGCGCCGAAACCAGAAAAGGCTCCGCCGCAATGACCTGTTCACTGCACGGTAAATATACGGTAGGAAGAGGAGGAGAGGGGGGGGTGCTTGTAATTCGATAGGCTGTTCTTTTTGCTGCCAGTGAGTTGGGGAAAATTCCGCGTCTACAAGAGGCCCTCCGGCAAAGCGGCGGAGAGCGAAAGAGTCGTAATAGGCGGTTCACCGGCACAAGAAGACCCATTTTCGGTTCCCCTCGGAGGGACACCGGCGGAATTCCTCCGCGTAACTCTTTGTCTGCGCCTGATTTATGCACACGGCCAGCGGAGGCATCTGTTGCCCCCATCTTTTTCCGCGCCGCCCTTTGCGCTGGGCCTTCGTATTTCTCATCTCGCCAATAGACGACGACGCAGACTGCGCGGCGCGGCGTAATGGAGCCGCGGGGCCTACGTTTTACGGCTCGCGCGTCTGTGGAGGGCAGACGTGGGAACGGACGCCGGGTCTCCCCCACCACCCTCCGCCGTGGCTTCTTGTTTTAACACCTGCTCGTCTCTTTGGTGGGGGGCGGAGCTTCGCGGCCACTGCTGCGCCGTTGCCGCTTCGAGGGCCGTTACACATGGCTGAGCGCCTGTAGTACGCGCAGCGTACGCTTTCACATTCAAGTTTTCCGTGGTAAAACAAATCGGCTGGTAATCCTCAAGGCCGGAAACGTCAGAAGCGTAACCGGTTCGTTACTTATTCTCGGGGTAGTGCATCGCATCAAAAACACGTAGTGCAGTGGGACAAGAGTTTGACCCGGCCGGTCTTCCTTCGGGATCCTATCTGTCTGTGTTTAAACGAGCATTCTAAAGAGGTGACGCGTAATTTACAATTATCGACTGCTCATTAAGAACAGAGAAGAGTCACTGCATTCGTTGTTATCCATGTTCTTTATTATACATCGTACCAGCTTACATGCGCACCATCGTCGCCAACCGCCTCGAGAAGCGGTAGCCTATGCATAAACCGTCCTAATGCTTGTTGTCACCGGCGCATCAATTGCTGAGACGGACTTCACAAATATTCGTTCATTTGTTTTTAAGAATCGCTGGTAATTTTTCCTCCATTAACAAGACATCGATTGGCCGAAGGCTTTTCTCGTTCCAGCGTACGACGTTCTTCGTGCGTCGCACCGTCGCGTTTATACCCACGAGCACTCGTGGCCGCGCCCTTCGAAAAGGACGACGACCTTTGCGGCGGACGGGTGTGCGATGACCGCCTATGCCACTGACCCATTGAAGAGAGCAGTTTTTAAACGCGCGGGTGGCCGCGCGATAGCGGCGGCATCCAGCTGCGCCTGCGGTCGCTCTAGAGCCGAAAATGCAAGCACGGCGATGTCCTTTCGACAGCTTTTGTCTCGTGCGATCGCGAGAGCAGCGCTCGGCGTCGTTCCCGCAGGCGACCGGCGCGCGGATTCCGCACCGGGCATATTTCTCTTTATGAAGGCAAAACACGCATGCGGAGGAGCGCGGGCTTCCTTTCATTTCGCGTCGCTTTTTCCTTTCTTGTTGCCCATGGCAGCAGCAGTGCCTTTTTTTTTTCTTTCTTCCATCCTAGGCAGAGGTTATAACACAAGCCGAGCTTGTTTATGTATCGGCGGCCTGTTTCTCTTGCTGTGCGTAGAGGAGGGGGATTTCGGAGAATCCGCGGCGAACTTCATATATGTCCGAGAAAAAAAGAAGGGGAGGCTCCGCATAAAGATATCGACAAGATAACGCGAGAGAGAACGCGGTCCCTTAAAGACGCGGTCGGCGGGGGAGGCCCTCGCTTATCGGCCGCGTTGAGCCCTGCATGAGAACGGCGTGAGTGGCTGGGCGCGCTTTTACGGGCGCCCTCCCGCCGGTAAAGGTGTGCGCGCGAGCGAGAGAGCCGCCATCGCACCGATACCTGCCAAGGGAGCAAGGGTGCCGCCGCTGTCGCCCAAGCACCAAAGGGCGCCGGAAGAGCTCGTACCGTCCCTAAAGCTTTTCCAGCGTCCACGAGTTAGTTTGCAAACGAAATCGACACGCACCCAACGGTTTGTACGACAGCGGCAGTGCGTCTTCGTGCGGAAGCGTGCTCTGAATTAAAGCCGGAGCCAAGCACCGTTACTCTTGTAAACTTACAGATTGTCGTATACAAACTTAACGGTCGCGGGATCACCGTAGAGGTCGCGGTATGAATAACGGCTGGTCGCAACGTCCTGAGGTGCGGAGATCAACCAGAGAGTGCGCAAAGACAGTACTGCAGGGATCCACCGCTTGAGGCCCGTGTACTTAGATTTAGTGCACGTTAAGGAACCCCTACAGGTGTCGAAATTTCCGGAGCCCTCCACTACGGCGTCTCTCGTAATCATATCGTGGTTTTGGGACGTTAAACCCCAGATATATTAGTGATCCACCGCATTCTCTTACCCACTGGTGTAAAGTATCGGCAGTGACACAATCGCTAGCACGCGGTGGTTGCCAGCACAGCACGTTGCGTATTCGACACGATTGACGCGGTAGATTTCTTTGTCGTGTTCACGGTATGAAAAGCTGTCGGCTAGGAGCACTGACGTTGTAACCAAAGCAGGTGAACACAGATTATCGGCGCCCTCGTGGGCAATTTGAGTTTATCAAAAACCAGCGGTGACGTATGTCTTGTTTCACATTATTTTGATACAAATTTTTAGCAGAATGCGAAGCCATCCAGTGATTAGGCGTTAAAGGTGACGGGCACGTTACCGGAGGCCAACATCAGTCGCAGTTTCAAGGGCAACCATTCACTCGCAGCGAAACATAGCTGGCATCGTCTGCAAAATCATACGGCTTCCGTGTGAGGCCGTGTCACGAAGTCGTCAGAAAAGGTGT